>NW_022630108.1:182114-206293 GCF_010909765.2 Amblyraja radiata
GCTGTGGACGGAGAGACGGGGACGTGAGCAGTCATTGAGGGCAGCCAGGGTGCAGGTGAGCCCCTCATCTGCCTGGTGTGCGGGCTGAGCTTCGAGGGGCTGAGCTTCGATGGAGGACCACATGGCGGGGCACAACAAGGAGAAGCGTTATGAGTGCGACGTGTGTGGCAAGGCCTGCCAGAGCCCGAGCAAGCTGGAGGCCCACCGACGGGCGCACTCGGGAGAACGCCCCTTCAACTGCTCGGACTGCGGCAAGAGCTTCATGACGGCGATGGTCCTGAAGGCCCACCGGCGGGTGCACATGGGCGAGAAGCCCTATGACTGCTCCACCTGCGGCAAGAGCTTTGCCCAGTTGTCAGGGCTGTGGCAGCACCGGCGGGTGCACAGCAGTGTGCGGCCCTTCACCTGCCCCGACTGCGGCAAAGACTTCAAGACGTCCACGTACCTGAAGGTGCACAGGCGCGTGCACACCGGGGAACGGCCCTACACCTGCGGCGACTGTGGCAAGGGCTTCACCAGGTCCAGCAAACTGCTGAAGCACAAGCGCACCCACACCGGCGAGCTGCCCTACACCTGCGCCCAGTGCGACAAGGGCTTCACCCGCTCCGACATCCTGCTGAAGCACCAGCGCATCCACACCGGCGAGCGCCCCTACACCTGTGCCCAGTGCGGCAAGGGCTTCACCCAATACAGCACCCTGTTGCAGCACCAACATACCCACACCGGCGAGCGCCCCTACACCTGTGCCCAGTGCGGCAAGGGCTTCACGACCTCCACCAGACTGCTGATACATCAGCGCACCCACACCGGCGAGCGTCCCTACACCTGTGCCCAGTGCGGCAAGGGCTTCACCACCTCCACCAACCTGCTGATGCACCAGTGCACCCACACCGGCGAGTGCCTCTACACCTGTGCCCAGTGCGGCAAGGGCTTCACCTGCTCCGGCAACCTGTTGAACCACCAGCGCACCCACACCGGCGAGCACCCCTACACCTGTGCCCAGTGTGGCAAGGGCTTCACGCACTCCAGCAGCCTGCTGGTGCACCAGCGCACCCACACCGGCGAGCGCCCCTACACCTGTGCCCAGTGTGGCAAGGGCTTCACCCAGTCCAACAACCTGCTGAGGCACCAGCGCACGCACACCGGCGAGCACCCCTACACCTGCGCCCAGTGCGGCAAGGGCTTCAACGACTCCAGCAACCTGCTGGAGCACCAGCGCTCCCATACCGGCGAGCGCCCCTACACCTGCGCCCAATGCGGCAAGGGCTTCACCAGACCCTGCAGCCTGCTGGTGCACCAGCGCACCCACACCGGCGAGCGCCCCTACACCTGCGTCCAATGTGGCAAGGGCTTCACCCACTCCGGCAGCCTGCTGGTGCACCAGCGCACCCACACCGGCGAGCGCCCCTACACCTGTGCCCAGTGTGGCAAGGGCTTCACCCAGTCCAACAACCTGCTGAGGCACCAGCGCATGCACACCGGCGAGCACCTCTACACCTGTGCCCAGAGCGGCAAGGGCTTCACCTACTCCGGCAACCAGTTGAAGCACCAGCGCACCCACACCGGCGAGCGCCCCTACACCTGTGCCCAGTGTGGCAAGGGCTTCACGCACTCCAGCAGCCTGCTGGTGCACCAGCGCACCCACACCGGCGAGCGCCCCTACACCTGTGCCCAGTGTGGCAAGGGCTTCACCCAGTCCAACAACCTGCTGAGGCACCAGCGCACGCACACCGGCGAGCACCCCTACACCTGCGCCCAGTGCGGCAAGGGCTTCAACGACTCCAGCAACCTGCTGGAGCACCAGCGCTCCCATACCGGCGAGCGCCCCTACACCTGCGCCCAATGCGGCAAGGGCTTCACCAGACCCTGCAGCCTGCTGGTGCACCAGCGCACCCACACCGGCGAGCGCCCCTACACCTGTGCCCAGTGTGGCAAGGGCTTCACCCAGTCTGCTCACCTGCTGAAGCACCAGTGCACCCACACAGGCGAGCGCCCCCTACACCTGCACCTGGTGCGGCAAGGGCTTCATCCAGTCTACTCACCTGCTGGAGCACCAGCGCACCCACACCGGTGAGCTCCCCTACACCTGCGCCCAAGGGCTTCACCCGTTCCTCCAAGCTGCTGTCCCACCAGCGGGTGCACGCCGGCGACCGTCCCTTCCCCAGCCCGGTGTGTGGAGAGCGCTTTGCCATGGCCTCCCACGCCCTGTCTCACCAGCACGTGCACACCAGTGGCCAGCCCTACGACTGCCCGTACTGTGGTGAGTCATTTGACAGCTCACGGGGGTTGCGGCAGCACCGGCGGGCCCATGTCGGCGAGCAGCTGCTCCCACTGTGACAAGAGAGCATGGGGGCTGCGGGAGCACCAGCAGATACACACCGGAGAGAGACCCTTTGTGTGCGCTGAGTGTGGCAAGAGGTTGACCCGCATGTCCAGCCTGTGGCAGCACCGGCGTATCCACAGCGGTGAGCGTCCCTTCCCCTGCCCATCCTGTGGTAACGGCTTCACGCGCCTTGACCACCTGCTGGAGCACCGGCGAGTCCACACCGGCCAGCGCCCTTCACCTGCCCGCTCTGTGGCAAGGCCTTTGCCCGCTCCTCCAGCCTGCTGGCACACCGCCACGTGGATAGATAGGCGCTGTTTAGGTAAACACAAAATGCTGGAAGGAATGGGTAACATTTCTGGTCGAGACCCTCCTCAGTCTCGGCCCCGAAATGTCACTCAGTCCTTCTGTCCAGAGATGCTGCCTGACCCGCTGAGTTATTCCAGCATTTTGTGTCCTTTTTTGTAAACCAGCATCTGCAGTTCTTTGTTTTGCTACGTGAACAATGTCCCTTAAAGCTGCACATATATATTCCTCTCTCCTTATCTCACATCCTTTTATCTCCTTATTTTCCCTCGCCTCTGTCACTTACTTCACTCATCTGCCGATCACCCTCTCATCTGTCAATATAGTGTCAGTCTGAAGAAGGGTCCCGACCCGAAATGTCACCTATCCATGTTCCCCACAGATGCTGCCTGACCCGCTGAGTTAGTCCAGCACTCTGAAACGTCACCTATTCATGTTCCCCACATATGATCGATATAACCATAACATGAGAAGTATTGTGTTAGTGACAAGAATGCTTTGAATGGGTATGTGATTGATGTGTTAGACGTCATTGCTCCAACTGTATAAACATGTGACTACGTTTCCAAAATACTAACAAAAGATGCTGTGCCTTTGTTCATTAGAGTGATGGCCCAGGAGGGTTAAGTGTGTGTTGCATACTTGACTTTGTATCCCCTGCCACTCTCGCCGGCTAAATGATCAGTAAAGCTTGTGTTGGTTGATCTAACTTATTGTGAGTTGTCTGTTTTAAGAAATGTGCCATAACAGTTCTGGACTCCCCAACATGGGGAACATGTTTCCTGCATCTACCCTGTCCAATCCCTCACTAATTTTATACGATTCTATAAGATTCCCGCTCATTATTCTGAATTCCTGTGAATACAAACCCAGTCGACCCATTCTGATTCAGATTCAGATTCAACTTTAATTGTCATTGTCAGTGTACAGTACAGAGACTACGAAGTGCAGTTAGCATCTCCCTGGAGAGCGACATAGAATATGATTTCAATAAATAAATCTATTTACATGTATACAGTCAAAGTGTTTTGCCTGTGGAAGGAGTGTAAGGGGGGGGGGGGTGATTGGCAGTCACCGAGGTACATTGTTGAGTAGTGTGACAGCCGCAGGGAAGAAGCTGTTCCTGGATCTTCATATTCTTTCAACATATGTCAGTCCCGCCACCATCCTATCTCCCTCCCCTATCTCTCTATCCCCTTCTCTCTCTCTCCATCTCTCCCTCACCACCCTCTCTCTCTCTTTATCCCCTTCTCTCTCTCCCATCTCTCCCTCCCCACCCTCTTTCCCTCTCTCTCTATCCCCTTCTCTCTCCATCTCTCCCTCCCCACCCTCTCTCTCTCTATCCCCTTCTCTCTCTCCATCTCTCCCTCCCCCCTCTGTCCCTCTCTCTATCCCCTTCTCTCTTTCCATCTCTCCCTCCCCACCCTCTCTCTCTCTATCCCCTTATCTCTCCCTCCCCACCCTATCCCTCTCTCGCTATCCCCTTCTCTCTCCATCTCTCTCTCTCTCTATCCCCTTCTCTTGAATTGCCTCTTCCAGCCTCTGGCGGTAATGATTTGTCAAATCCAGCAGCTGTGAATCATCACACCTTTCCAGGAGCTCCATCAGCGAAGACATTGGAGGAGCTGTGATGAATCAAAATAATGGAATTATCAAGTGTTGTCTGTTTTCCTCCACCCATAGCTGTCACCACCCCCACTCTGCTAAAAGGCAGACCACATGACGGAGATGAGGCGCTCCGATCAGCGGGTTGCTGTCAGGCCACGAGCCGGATCTACCCGCACCCTGCACGGAGGGAGGGAGACCCGGCTGTGATCCTCGACTTGCCCTGACAATGGTCCCCAGGCTGTTGCTGTAACTTATTCCCTGCGGCATCTAAACAATGCGCTAACTCACAACATTTGTCCCTCTCCCACTGTTCAATCCAACGGGTGCATTCTCTTCTTGATTCTGGATGGACACAATGTCGACACATTTTGACAGAATACACCGTTGCGATATTAAATGCGACTTATTCTCACACTTTAGCTTCAGCATTCAGAGTTCAGAGGCACAGTATGCAAACAGGCCCTTCGCCCCAGCGAGTCCATGCCAATCATCAATCCATCACCCGCTCACACTAGTTTTGTTATCTCACGTTCTGCATATTAGGAGCACATTTACAGAGGGCAATTGATGTTCATGCCAGCATGCCATAGGGATGTGGGAGGAAACACACGCCGTCATAGGAAAAACGTGCAAACTCCACACAAACAGTGGCCGTGGTTAGAACGAACCCGAGTCTCCGGTGCCGTGAGCCAGCGGTTCTACCAGCTGCACTACTGTGCCGACACTTATTATTGTCACATGTACTGAGAAACTGACAATATTTTGTTTGCATGCTGTCCAATCTAATCAGGTAATACTGTACATAAATACAACCAAGCCAAGCACAAGTACAGCAGGTAGAGTGAAGAGAGTAATGAAATATTAATATTATTCATTGGCTCCTTTAACCCTATCCCCGCCCTATCTCGAGGGAGGGGAGGGAGAGAGGGGACGGGACAGAAGTGAGAGAGAGAGGGGACGGGAGAGAGAGGGGGAGAAGATACAGAGAGGGACGGGGAGAGATAGGGGGGGATGCGACAGAGAGGGAGGGGGGGAGGTAGTGAGGCGGTGGGGAGGACAGAAGGGGGGAAAGAGACAGAGAGGGGGGAGAGGGAGGGTGAAGACGACAGAGAGGGATGGGGGGGAGAGGGAGGGGGGAAAACAGAGGGAGGGGGGAGAGAGAGGGGAGAAGACAGGGAGAGGGATGGGGAAAGACAGAGAGGAGGGGGGGAGAGGGGGGAGCAGAGAAGGGGAGAGACAGAGAGGGGGGAAGAGAGAGGTGGGAGAAGAGACATAGGAAGAGGGGGAAGAACTGAGAGGGAGGGGGAGAGGGAAGGGGCAGAGACAGGGGGAGGGAGGGCAGAGACAGAGAGGGGGGGAGAGACAGAGGGGGGAGAGACAGAGGGAGGGGGAGAGAGGGAGGGGGAAAGAGAAAGAGAGGGAGGGGGAGAGACAGAGATGGAGGGGGGGAGAGACACGGGCAGGGGAAAGAGACGGAGAGGGTGAGACACAGAGGGGAGGGTAGACGGGGGGGAAGAGAGGAGACCCGCGTCTCTGTGTCGCCGTCAATCCGTTTACTCGCTGCCGAGGTGGGGAGAGGAGATCCATGTCTCTGAGAGGGGGAGGAAGGGGGGAGGGGAGACAGAGAGTGAGGGGGTGGGAGACAGAGAGGGAGGGGGAAGAGACAGGGAGAGGGGGAAGAGACAGAGGAGGGGGAGAGGGAGAGAGGCGGGGAGGAAGAGACAGAGAGGGGGGGAATGAAGAGACAGAGAGGGGGGGTGAAGGAAGAGACAGAGAGGGGGGGGGAAGAGACAGGAGAGAGGGGGGAGAGAGAGATTCAAGAGTTTATTGTCATGTGTCCCTGTATAGGACAATGCAATTCTTGCTTTGCTTTAGCACAACAGAACATAGTAGGCATGAATACAGAACAGATCAGTGTGTCCATATACCATTATATACGGAAATACACACATGAATAAAATAAACTGATAAAGTGTAAATAACAGATAATAATGGGCTATTAATGTTCAGAGGTGAGGAGCGGGAAGGGGGGGGGGAGATCCATGCCTCTGAGAGGGGGAGGAAGGGAGGGGGGAGAGACAGAGATGGGGAAGAGAGAGGGAGAGGGGGGAGAGAGAGGGAAGGGGGGAGAGAGGGAGGGGGAAGAGAGAGAGAGGGGGGGAGAGACAGAGAGGGAGGGGGAGACAGAGGGAGGGGGGAAGAGACAGAGAGGGGGGAGAGAGAGGGGGGAAGAAAGAGACAGGGGAGGGGGGGGAAGAGAGAGAGAGAGGGGGGAAAAGAGTAGATCCACGTCTCTGTGTCGCCGTCAATCCGTTTACTCGCTGCCGAGCGGCCGCCACATGTGAGTTTTGTGACTTTGACGACAGATCGCAGCGGGGATATAAACGGGAAATAACATCAATAACGGCAACGTTTGTAACAGAAAATAGAAAGGAGAGAGCAGTGGGGATTTTAACATTCAAACATAAGCAATTTTGTAAAAAATTAATCGTTCAAGGAGAATCGTTTTAGAGAAGCATTTTCAGTCTAAATCAGCGGATCTAAGAAACGCGACGTTTTTTAAACATTTATGCAATAATCTTTTCACAAAGAATTATCCAAATATAAATATGGAAAAAAATTAGGGGGAACAGAAAAGTGTTGACCTTTTTAAAATGGATCAAATGGAAATAATGAATGTAATCAAAAATAAACAGATGTTCTACACAAACAACAACAAAAGGCGGTGTTTTTGTGGCCCAGTGTTGTGATAGTGGGTGTAGATTGGTGAGTTATTGCCGTTAGTTAGTGATAGAAACATAGACAACAGGTGCAGGAGTAGAGGCCATTCGGCCCTTCGAGCCTGCACCGCCATTCAATATGATCATGGCTGATCATCCAACTCAGTATCCTGTACCTGCCTTCTCTCCATATCCCCTGATCCCTTTAGCCACAAGGGCCACATCTAACTCCCTCTTAAATATAGCCAATGAACTGGCCTCAACTACCTTCTGTGGCAGAGAGTTCCAGAGATTCACCACTCTCTGTTTTCCTCGTCTCGGTCCTAAAATATTTCCCCTTTATCCTTAAACTGTGACCCCTTGTTCTGGATTTCCCCAACATCGGGAACAATCTTCCTGCATCTAGCCTGTCCAACCCCTTAAGAATTTTGTAAGTTTCTAAAAGATCCCCTCTCAATCTCCTAAATTCTAGAGAGTATAAACCAAGTCTATCCAGTCTTTCTTCATAAGACAGTCCTGACATCCCAGGAATCAGTCTGGTGAACCTTCTCTGCACTCCCTCTAGGGCAATAATGTCCTTCCTCAGATTTGGAGACCAAAACTACGCAATACTCCAGGTGTGGTCTCACCAAGACCCTATACAACTGCAGTAGAACCTCCCTGCTCCTATACTCAAATCCTTTTGCTATGAAAGCTAACATACCATTCGCTTTCTTCACTGCCTGCTGCACCTGCATGCCTACTTTCAATGACTGGTGTACCATGACACCCAGGTCTCGTGATCTCCCCCTTTTCCTAGTCGGCCACCATTTAGATAATAGTCTGCTTTCCTGTTTTTGCCACCAAATGGATAACCTCACATTTATCCACATTATACTGCGAGAGAACAAGAGAGAGAGAGGGGGGGTGGGGTGAGTGTGAGGAGAGAGGGGGGGGGGGGGTGAGTGTGAGGAGGAGAGGGGGGGAGGGAGAGAGTGAGGAGGGAGAGAGAGACAGAGAGAGAAAGAGGAATGACGAGAGAGAGAATGGGGAGAGAGATAGGAGGGGTGGAGAGAAAGAGAGTGTGGGGAGGGAGAGATAGAGAGGAGCAGAATGAGAGATAGAAGGGTGGAGAGAGAAGGGAGTGGGTGAGAGAGAGAGAGAAGGGGGGAGGGGACAGAGAGAGAGATATCTGAGCGGTGGGAGGCTGAGGGGCAGGAATAAGAGGAGAGGGTCAAAGAGAGAGGAGACAGTCCGGGGGAGGTAGGGGGAGAGAGTCTGGGGGTGGAAAAAGGGTGAAGTGAGTAGCGGGGGGGGGGGAAGCAAGGAGCAAAGGGAGGGGGGAGGGATTCAAGGGGGAGTGGGTTTGGAGGGGGATGAATGGGGGGCAGGGAACTGGGGGGGAGAGATAGGGGTCAAATGAGTCAGGTGGGGGTTCACATTGTTTGGGGGTGGGGGTGAGGGAGCAAAGGGGGTAAGGAGCAGGAGGCGGCAGAGGTAAGGGGTGGGGAGCAAAGGGAGGAGGTCACATTGTTTGGGGGTGGGGAGGGTGTTGCAGTTTAGGAAGTCAAACCAGGGCAGTATCTTCACTGTGAATGGCGGGGCGCTGGGGCAATAGACAATAGGTGCAGGAGTAGGCCATTCTGCCCTTTGAGCCAGCACTGCCATTCCATGTGATCATGGCTGATCATCCCAATTAGTACCCCATTCCTGCCTTCTCCCCATATCCATTGACTACGCGATCTTTGAGAGCCCTATCTAGCTCTCTCTTGAATGTATCCAGAGAACCAGCCTCCACCGCCCTCTGATGCAGAGAATTCCACACTCACAACTCTCTGTGAGAAAAAGTGTTTCCTCGTCTTTGTTCCAAAATGGCTTACCCCATATTCTTAAACTGTGGTCCCTGGTTCTGGACTCCCCCAATATCGGAAACATGTTTCCTGCCTCCAGCATGTCCAAACTCTTAACAATCTTATATGTTTCAATAAGATCCCCTCATCCTTCTAAACTCCAGAGTACAATCCCAGCCGCTCCATTCTCTCAGCATATGACAGCCCCGCCATCCCGGGAATTAACCTTGTAGACCTACGCTGCTCACCCTCAATAGCAAGAATGTCCTTCCTCAAATTAGGGGACCAAAACCGTACACAATACTCCAGGTGTGGTCTCACTTGGACACTGTACAACTCTGACCCTTGCGGAATGTGTGGAGCCGAGGGATCTAGAAGTGTGGGTACGAGTTGGGCCGAAGTGCCTCTTTCCAACGCTGTATCACTCTATGACTCTATGACAACGTGCTGGAGTAACTCAGTGGGTCAGGCAGCATCTGTGGAGAAGATAGACACAAAGTGCTGGAGTAACCCAGTGGGTCAGGCAGCATCTGTGGAGAAGATAGACACAAAGTGCTGGAGTAACTCAGCGGGTCAGGCAGCATCTGTGGAGAGAAGCAATGGTTGGCGTTTTGGGTCAACACATTTCATTGGTTTAGTTTAGTTTAGGGATGCAGCGCGGAAACAACAGGTCTTGGGAAACAATGGGAGGGAGAGGAACCTGGAGCAGCAGCTCGATGACCTCCGTCTGGTCAGGGAGAGTGAGGAGGTCATAGAGAGGAGTTACTGAGAGGTGGTCACTCCAAGACCACGGGAGCCAGACAAGTGGGTCACAGTTAGGAGGGGCAATGGGCAGAGGCAGGGACTAGAGAGTACCCCAGTGGCTGTACACCTTGGCAATAAGAACTCCTGTTTGAGTACTGTTGGGGGGGACAGCCTACCTGGGGGTAGCGACAGCGGCCGGGCCTCCGGCACAGAGACCGGTCCTGTTGCTCAGAAGGGTAAGGAAAAGAAGAGGAGAGCAGTAGTAAAATGGGATTCTATAGTTAGGGGGTCAGAGAGGCGCAGTCAGGAGACCCGGATGGTAGTTTGGCTCCCTGGTGCCAGGGTCTGGGATGTGTCCTCACGTGTCCAAGATATCCTGAAATGGGAGGGAGAGGAGCCCGAGGTCGTGGTACATATAGGTACCAATGACATGGGTAGAAAATGAGAATTTAGGGTGTTAGAAAGAGAGTTAAGGAAAAGGACCGCTAAAGTAACAATTTCAGGATTACTGCCTGTGCCACGCGAAAGTGAGTGTAGGAATGGAACGAGGTGGAGGATAAATGCGTGGCTGAAGGGCTGGTGCAGTGGGCAGGGATTCAAGTTTCTGGATCATTGGGACCTCTTTTGGGGAAGATGTGACCTGTACAAAAAAGGACGGGTTGCACTTGAACCCGAAGGGGACCAATATCCTGGTGGGGAGATTTGCAAAGGCTACTGGGGAGACTTTAAACTAGAATGGTTGGGGGGAGGGACGCAGATAGAGAAAGCTAGTAGACAGTGTGTGAGGCAAGAGGCAGAGAAGAGAAGCACTCAGATCCAACATGTACGGGGGAAAGAAGAAAAAGATAATAAACAGAGAATAAGAGGTGTTTAAGAAGGAACTGCAGATGCTAGAAAATCGAAGGTACACAAAAATGCTGGAGAAACTCAGCGGGTGCAGCAGCATTTATGGAGCGAAGGAAATAGGCTACGTTTTGGGCCGAAACCCTTCTTCAGACTGCTGCCCTTGTTGCGAGTGGGGGGATGGGGAGAGAGAGCAGTGTTGCGGGGTATGGAAGAGACCCTGGTGCGAGCCTCATCTATGATGGAGGAGGGACCACCCCCCCCCTTCCCTGAAGAATGAGGGCATTTCAGATGCCCTGGTGTGGAACGCCTCATCCTGGGAGCAGATGCGGCGTAGACGGAGGAATTGGGAGTAGGGGATGGAGTTCTTACAGGAAGCAGGGTGGGAAGAAGTGTAGTCCTGATAGCCATGGGAGTCAGTAGGCTCATAGTGGATGTCGGTCAGAAGTCTATCACCTGCGATCGAGATAGTGAGGTCAAGGGATGGTAGGGAAGTGTCGGAAATAGTCCAGGTGTATTTGAGTGCCGGATGGAAGTTGGTGGTGAAGTGGATTAAGTCAGTCAATTGTGTGCGGGTGCAGGAGGTGGCACCAAAGCAGTCGTCGATGTGGCGGAGGTAGAGGTCGGGGATGGGGCCCTGGCATATATTGAACAAGGATTGTTCGACGTACCCGACAAAGAGGCAGGCGTAGCTGGGGCCCATGCGTGTGCCCATAGCTACGCCTTGTATTTGGAGGAAATGGGAGGAGTCAAACGTGAAGTTATTGAGGGTAAGGACCGGCTCCGCTAGGTGGAGGAGAGTGTCAGTGGCCGGGTTTAGGTTGCTTCTCTGGTTGAGGAAGAACCGGAGGGCTTTGAGACCATCCTGGTGGGGGGTGGAAGTGTAGAGTGACTGGATGTCCATGGTGTAGATGAGGGGGCGAGGGCCTACAGAATGGAATGCGTGGAGACGACGGAAAGTGTCTGAGGTGTCTTGAACATAGGTAGGGAGGGATTTAACCAAGGAGGATAGGATGGAGTCGAGGTATGTGGAAATACGTTCGGTAGGGCACAAACAGGCAGAGACAATGGGTCTACCAGGACAGTCAGGTTTGTGGATTTTGGGGAGAACGTAAAATCGGGCCGTGCGGGGCTGGGGATCGATGAGGTTGGAGGCTCGGTCAGGCAGGGCGTGGGAGTTGATGTAATCGGTGATGGTACTAGAGATGGTGGCCTGGTGCTCGTCAGTGGGGTCATGGTCCAGGGGTAAGTAGGAGGAGGTGTCCGAGAAATGGCGCGTGGCCTCAGCTTTGTAGAGATCGACGCGCCAGACTACCACGGCACCTCCCTTGTCGGCAGGTTTGATAACCCAGTCTGGGTTGTTGCGGAGTGAGTCGATGGCAGTACGTTCAAGGGGGGAGAGATTTGAGTGAGACAGGGGAGTGGAGAACTAGAGGCGGTTGATGTTGCGACGGCAGTTTTGCAATAAGAGTTCTAAAGCTGGAGGGCCGCGAGGGGGGGGGGGGTCCACCAGGAGGGGGTGCGTTGGAGACGGGAATATGGATCATCAATGGGGGGCGAGGACTCCTTCCCATGGAAGAACGCTGTGAAGTGGAGGCGACGGTAGAAGAGCTCCAAGTCGTGGTGGGCGCGGAACTCATTGAGGTGGGGACGGAGGGGGGAAAAGGTAAGACCTCTGCTGAGGATAGACCGTTCGGTGTCGGAAAAGGGGAGGTCAGGGGGATGGTGAACACCCGGCAGGGATGGGGGTTGGGGCCGGAGGCAGACAGGTGAGTGGACTGGGGACGAGGCGATGTATGGTGGGGGGGGTAGTGGGTGGTCGGCGTGGGGGGGGTGAGAGGGCTGTAGTGTAGGTGGGGAAGAGCAGGGGTCACATAGTTAGAGGGGGATGGGGAAGACTTAGTGGAACTGCCACTGAGGTTACCTGTGCTGGGCAGACTGGCACTAGGACCCAGTGGAGTCAAACCCAGGAGAGTGGGAGTTAGCAGCGTGGAGGCTTCAGGCCCAGTGCAGAGTCCAGGCTCCAGGTAAGGCGACGGCTGTGGGCTGCTGGAGGGAGGTGGAGTGGCGAGAGTCGGCGGACCCGATGGTGGGAGTACAGTGGCGAGGGTCGGCGGACCCGATATTAGGAGTCCGTGGGTAGTAGAGCGGGATCCGCGGGCGATGCGTGGGAGGTCCTGGTGGGCGGATGGTCGGTGGGGTGGCGCGGGGCGGCCAGCCCGGTAAGGCACCGAGATGAGTAGGGTGCGGTGCAGCGGCCATGTTCGGGGAGCCCCGGTCCGGCGGCCGTGTAGAGTAGGTCCGGTGCGACAGCGATGGTAGATGGGCCGGGTGCGACGGCGATGCTGGATGGGCCCAGTGCGACGGCGATGTTAGGTGGGCCGGGTGTGGCTGTGATGTGCGGCAGGCCCAGTGGGACGGCGATGTCGGATGGGCCCGGTGCGGCGATGAGGTTGGGCGTTCCCGTGGGGGGGGGGGGGGGGGGGGGGGGGGCGGCGAGGTTCGGCGGTCGCGTTTCTGGTGGTGGGTTTCTTAAATGAGTGAGCAGAGAAACCGAGGGGAGTAAAATGAAGGTATAAAGGGTAAGAGCGTTGTAAAAACAAGCCTGAAGGCTTTGTGTCTCAATGCAAGGAACATTCGTAATAAGGTGGATGAGTTGAATGTGCAGATAGCTATTAATGATTATGATATAGCTGGGATCACGGAGACATGGCTCCATGGTGACCAAGGCTGGGCGCTGAACATCCATGGATATTCAAGATTAGCCAAAAATTAGCCAAAAAAAGCAGCCTACCAGAGGACTGGGAGAAATTCAGTCCAGCAGAGGAGGACAAAGGGCTTAATTAGGAAAGGGAAAATTGATTATGAAAGAAAACAGGCAGGGAACATAAAAGCTGACTGCAAAAGTTTTTATAGCTATGTGAAGAGAAAGAGATTAGTTAAAACAAATGTAGGCCCCTTGCAGTCAAAAACAGATGGATTGATCATGGGGAACAAGGACATGGCAGACTAATTGAATAACTACTTTGGTTCTATCTTCACTAAGGAAGACTTAAATAATCTGCCGGAAATAGCAGGGAACCGGGGGTCAAATGAGATGGAGGAACTGAGTGAAATCCAGATTTAGGGGGATCTAATAGAAACTTAGAAAATTCTTAAGGGGTTGGACAGGCTAGATGCAGGAAGATTGTTCCCGTTGTTGGGGAAGTCCAGAACAAGGGGTCACAGTTTACGGCTAAAGGGAAAATCTTTTAGGACTGAGATGAGAAAAACATATTTTAGACAGAGAGTGGTGAATCTCTGGAGTTCTCTGCCACAGAATGTAGTTGAGGCCAGTTCATTGGCTATATTTAAGAGGGAGTTAGATGTGGCCCTTGTGGCTAAAGGGATCAGGGGGTATGGAGAGAAGGCAGGTACGGGATACTTAGTTGGATGATCAGCCATGATCATATTGAATGGCGGTGCAGGCTCGAAGGCCTGAATGGCCTACTACTGTGCCTATTTTCTATGTTTCCATGTTTCTATGTCTTTCGGCCCATGGAGTCCGCGCAGAATTATGTAATGGTTTCATCCGCCATAAACACACTCAATATGTGTTAGTAATGTCCTGTTTGCCAGCTTGTTATCCCTTTGTTCCCCTCCTGCAGGGTTTAGGAGCCGTTGCTGTGGATGGAGAGACGACGACATGAGCAGCTATTGACGGTGGCGAGGGTGTAGGTGAGCCCCCTCCTCCTTTTGCTCGGTGTGCGGGCTGAGCTTCGAGGGGCTGAGCATCGATGGAGGACTACATGACGGGGCGCAATAAGGAGAAGCGTTATGAGTGCGACGTGTGTGGCAAGGCCTGGCAGTGCCCGAGCATGCTGCAGAGCCACCGGCGGGTGCACACGGGGGAACGTCCCTTCAACTGCTCAGAGTGCGACAAGTGTTTCAAGACGGCGAATGTCCTAGAGGCCCACCGGCGGGTTCACACGGGCGAGAAACCCTATGGCTGCTCCACTTGCGGAAAGAGTTTTCCCCAGTTGTCGGGGCTGCGGGAGCACCAGTGGGTGCACAGCAGTGAGCGGCCCTTCAACTGCTCCGACTGCGGCAAAGGCTTCAAGTCGCCCAAGGAATTGAAGGTGCACAGGCGGCTGCATACCGGTGAGCGTCCCTTCACCTGCAGCGACTGCGGCATCGGCTTCACCCGCTCCAGCAGCCTGCTGAAGCACCAACGCACCCACACAGGCGAGCGCCCCTACACCTGTGCCCAATGCGGCAAGGGCTTCACTCAGTCCAGCAGCCTGATGCAGCACCAGCGCACCCACACTGGCGAGCGCCCCTACACCTGTGCCCAGTGCGGCAAATGCTTCTCCCAATCCAGCAACCTGCTGAAGCACCAGCTAATCTACACTGGCGAGCGTCCTTACACCTGTGCCCAGTGCGGCAAGGGCTTCACCCAATCGTGCAGCCTGCTGAAGCACCAGCGCACCCACACCGGCGAGCGCCCCCACACCTGTGCCTGGTGCGGCAAGGGCTTCATCTGCTCCACCCAACTGCTGTCCCACCAGCGGGTGCACGCCGGCGTCCGTCCCATCCCCAGCCCGGTGTGTGGAGAGCGCTTTGCCATGGCCTCCCACGCCCTGTCTCACCAGCACTTGCACACCAGTGGCCAGCCCTACGACTGCCCGTACTGCGGTGAGGCGTTTGACAGCTCGCGGGGTTTGCGGCAGCACCGGCGGGCCCACGCCGGTGAGCAGGTGCCCCCACTGTGACAAGAGAGCATGGGGGCTGCGGTAGCACCAGCGGATACATACCAGAGAGAGACCCTTTGTGTGCGCTGAGTGTGTCAAGGGTTTCACCCGCATGTCCAGCCTGTGGCAGCACCGGCGTAAACAGCGGTGAGTGTCCCATCCCCTGCCCGTCCTGTGGTAAGGGCTTCACCCGCCTTGACCACCTGCTGGAGCACCGGCGAGTCCACACTGGCCAGAGTCCTTTCACTCTGCCCACTCTGTGACAAGGCCTTTGCCCGCTCCTCCAGCCTGCTGGCACACCGCCACGTGGATAGGCGCTGTTTAGGTCGACACAAAATGCTGGAAGGAATGGGTAATGTTTCTGGTCGAGACCCTCTTCAGTCTCGACCCGAAATGTCACCCAGTCCTTCTCTCCAGTGATGATGCTTGTCCCACTGATTTACTCCAGCATTTTGTATACTTTTTTGTAAACCAGCATCTGCAGTTCCTTGTTTTTAAACCATTCTGGTTAACCATCTCTGCACCTTCCCCAAAGCCTCCACATCAGCCCTGTAATGGAGTGACCAGAACTGTATGCAAGACTCCAAATGCTACCTGACCAATGTCTCTTAAAGCTGCACATATACATTCCTTTCTCCTTATCTCACATCCTTTTATCCTCTTATTCCTCCTCGCCTCTGCACTTACTGCACTCATCTGCCGATCACCCCCTCATCTGTTAACATAGAGTCAGCCTGAAGAAGGATCCTGACCCGAAAGGTCACATATCCATGTTCTCCACAGATGCTGCCTGACCCGCCGAGTTACTCTAGCACTGTGTGAAATGTCACCTATCCATGTTCTCCAGAGATGCTGCCTGACGTGCTGAGTTACTCTAGCACTGTGTGAAATGTCACCTATCCATGTTCTCCAGTGATGCTGCCTGACCTGCTGAGTTACTGCAGCACTTTGTGTTAGAGTCGTAGAGTGATACAGTGTGAAAACAGGACCTTCGGCCCAACATGCCCACACCAACCAACATGTCCCGGCTACACTAGTCCCACCCGCCAGCACTTGGTCCATATCCCACCAAACTTGGCCTAACTGTGTACCTGTCTATAACTGTTTCTTAAACGAAGGGATAGTCACAGCCTCGACTACCTCCACCGGCAGCTTGTTCCATACACCCACCACCCTCCGTTGTAAAGTTACCCCTCAGATTCCTGTTAAATCTTTTCCCCTTCACCTTGAACTGATGTCCTCTGGTCCTCGATTCCCTCACTCTGGGCAAGAGATTCTGTGCATCAAAATAAATTGTGTTCTATGCAAGATTCCAGCATCTGCGGTTTCTTGTGTCTCCCTCACCTATGTCAACCTATCACTTCTACAGAAGGGTCTCAACCTGAAACATCACCCATTCCTTCTCTCTAGAGATGCTGCATGTCCTGCTGAGTTACTCCAGCATTTTGTATCCACCTATCACTTGCCAGGCTTTGTCCAGCCTCCATCTCCCTTTTCTAGCTTCCTCCCCCCCACCCTCTCCAATCAGTCTGAAGAAGGATCCCAACTCAAAATGTGGTCTGTCCATTCCCTCTAAAGCTGTGGAGGAAGTCAGTGGGTCTGTAGAGGGAAGGGAATCTAAGGCGACCACACCAAGCAATCTGAAGAAGGGTCCTGAACTAGAATGTTGCCTGTCCATGCTCTCCAGAGGTGCAAATTACTCCAGGAGATTGTGTCTGTTTTTGTAAACCAGCATATGCAGTTCCTTGTATCTAGACTAGGCGTGCATTTCACCGTGCACTTGCGTTCGGTCCACCAAGGCCTGCTGGATCTTCCGGTTGCTAACTATTTTAACTCCCCTTCCCACTCGCACACTGGTCTTTCTGTCCTGGGCCTCCTCCATTGCCAGAGGGAGGTGACACGCAAACTGGAGGGACAGCACCTCATAGCTTGCAACCCAATGTCTTGTCTTCTTCTCGCTGGCGAAAGGCGTCAGGATTAATCCGTAATCACCGCTTCCCGTATTTCAAGTATGTTTTAAAAGTATGTTTTAGTGTTTCTGGGTTTGTTTTACATGGGGGGGGGGGGGAGTGGGAATTGGGAATTGGGGGGAACTTTTTTTCAGTCACTTAACTCGACGGAGATGCGATTTTTCTCCTTTGCCGAGGTTCCCCCGTGAGGAGCTCCAACCTCGGGGCCTGTGGACTTTAACAACGTGAAGCCCGCGGTCTCCAGTAAGAAGAAGCCGACTCGGGAGCTCCATGCTGCGAAGTGTTCCAAACCTTCCCACGCCGGAGTTTCCGTCATCCCGACGCAAGGGCTTCGGACATCGGACCGTCGGCAGCGGCGACTGCGGAGGGTTCAACAGCCCCGACCACGGGTGAACAAACGAGGAAGATGATTGAACTTTATTCCCTTCCATCACAGTGAGGAATGTGGATTCCGCTGCGGTGGATGTTTCTGTTAAATTGTATTTTATGTGGCTGCGTGTCTTGTTGCTTTTTACTTAGTATGGCTGTATGGTAGCTCAAATATAACTGTTCCTTAATTGGTGCATGTGACAATACATTTGAACGATAAGCTTTCCTCTATATCTGTATCTATCTCCATAATTATAAAACTCTGATCTTGGATGTGTGTGTGTGTGTTTATTTATTTGTTTGTGGGTTGTCACATTACTCGAAAAAAAACACATGCTAATGACCACCTCTCCCCCCCCCCTCTCTCTTCCACCCACCCCCCTCTCTTCCTCCCCGCTCTCTGTGTCTGCCCCTTCTCTCTCTCTGCCCTCCGACCGCCTCCCTCTCCCTGTCTAGACGCGCCTGCGAGTTGGGGGGGCTCTCTACCTCCCCCCCAGCCTAAAACCCCTCCCCCACCCTCCTCTCTCTCCCCCTGCCTCTCACTTGGGCTCTCTCTTCATCCCCCCTCAATCCACCCCTCCCTCTCCCCCCCCCCCTCACTCCACTCCTCCCTCTCTCTCCGACCCTCTCTCTCTCTTGGCCACTCTCTCTGTCTCTGTCTCTGCCTTCTCTCTCCACCCCCCCCCCCCCCACCTCTCCCTCTCTAGACGCGCCTACGAGTTGGGTGTATGCATGAGTGGATAGGACGGGGATGGGGCAATAGGAGCTAATAAATAATATTAATATAATATCATGGGGGGGTTTCGTGTGTGTGAGGGCGTTTAGTATGTGTGTGTGCGTGGGGGGGGGGGTTAGTGTGTGTGGGGGGTGGGTAGTGTGAGTATGTATGTGTGTGGGGGGGTTAGTGTTTGTGGGGGGTCAATGTGTGTGTGGGGGGGTTAGTGTGTTTGTGTGTGTGGGGGGGGGTTAGTATGTATGTGTGTGGGGGCGTCAGTGTGTGTGGGGGGGGGGGTTAGTGTGGGGGTGGGTAGTGCGTGTGTGTGGGTGGGTGAGGGGAGTGTGGAGGGTGGTAGGGGGTGTGTGGGGGTTAGTGGTGGGGGGTCTAGGGGGGGGTAGTGGGGGGGTTCGGTGTGTGGGGGGGGGGGGGGTGGGTGAGTGGAATGTGGGGGGGTAAGTGGGTTGGCTGTGAGGGGCATTAGTGTGTAGGTGTGGGGGGGGACGGTAGTGAAGTATGTGTTTGTGGGGGGAGGCTCTAGGTGTGTGGTGGAGGTGGGGGTTAGTGTGTGGTGGGGTTTGTGTGGGGAGTGAGTGTGTGGCGGGGCTTAGCTGGTGTGTGGTGCGGGGTTAGTGAGTGTGTGGGGTGCGGGCTTTAGGTGTGAGGGGGTTTGGTAGTGTGTGTGGGGGCCGTTATGTGTGGGGGGGGGGGGGTTAGTGTGTGTGGGGGGGGGGGGTTAGTGTGTGTGGGTGGGGGTTAGTGTGTGTGTGTGGGGGGGTTAGTGTGTGGGTGTGTGGGGGGGTTAGTGTGTGTGTGTGGGGGGGGGGTTAGTGTGTGTTTGTGTGGGGTTAGGGTGTGTGTGCGGGGTCAGTGTGCGTGGGGGGTGTTAGTGTGTGGGAGGGTTAGTGTGTTTGTGTGGGGGGTTAGTGTGTTTGGGGGGGTTAGTGTGTGTGGGAGGGTTTGTGTGGGGGGGGGGCTAGTGTGTGTGGCAGAGGGTCAGTGTGTTTGTGTGGGGGGGAGGGTTAGTGTGTGTGTGTGTGTGTGTGGATGGGGGGGGTTAGTGAGTGTCAGCCCGGTAAGACAACGAGATGAGTAGTGTGCGGTGCAGCGGCCATGTTCGGGTAGCCCCGGTCTGGCGGCCAAGTTGAGTAGGTCCGGACCGGCGCTGTTGTTAGATGGGCCGGGTGCGATGGCGATATTAGGCGGGCCCAGTGCGACGGCGATGTTCAATGGGCCCGGTGTGGCGGCGATGTTAGATGGGCCGGGTGCTACGGCGATGCTGGATGTGTCCAGTGGGACGGCGATGTTAGGTGGGCCGGGTGTGGCTGTGATGTGCGGCAGGCCCAGTGGGACGGCGATGTCGGATGGGCCCGGTGCGGCGATGAGTTTAGGCGGTCCCGGGGGGGGGGGGCGGCGAGGTTCGGCGGTCGCGTTTCTTGGTGGTGGGTTTCTTAAATGAGTGAGTAGAGAAACAGGGGAGTAAAATGAGGGTAGAAGCAATAGATAGCAAGGTGAAAAGTAAAATTGGCAGGCAGACAAAAGCAGAGAAAAAAATCAAAACGTGCCACACTTCAACATAATTGTATAAGGGGTAAGAGTGTTGTAAAAACAAGCCTGAAGGCTTTGTGTCTCAATGCAAGGAGCATTCGTAATAAGGTGGAAGCGTTGAATGTATAGATAGCTATTAATGACTATGATATAGTTGGGATCACGGAGACATGGCTCCAGGGTGGCCAAGGCTGGAAGCTGAACATCCAGAGATATTCAATATTCTGGAGGGATAGGCAGAATAGAAAAGGAGGTGGGGTAGCGTTGCTGGTTAGAGAGGAGATTAACGCAATAGAAAGGAAGGACATTAGCTTGGAGGATGTGGAATCGATATGAGTAGAGCTGCGAAACACTAAGGGGCAGAAAATGCCAGTGGGAGTTGTGTACAGGCCACCTAACAGTAGTAGTGGAGTTGGGGATGGCATCAAACAGGAAATTAAAAATGCGTGCAACAAAGGTAAAGCAGTTATAAAGGGTGACTTCAATCTACATATAGATTGGGTGAATCAAATTGGCAGGGGTGCTGAGGAAGAGGATTTCTTGGAATGTATGCGGGATAGTTTTCTAAACCAACATGTAGAGGAACCAACGAGAGAGCAGGCTATTCTAGACTGGGTATTGAGTAATGAGGAAGGGTTAGTTAGCAGTCTTGTTCTGCGTGGCCCCTTGGGCAAGAGTGACCATAATATGGTTGAGTTCTTCATTAGGATGGAGAGTAACATAATTAATTCAGAAACAAGGGTTATGAACTTAAAGAAAGGTAACTGAAGTTATGAGACGTGAATGGCCAAGATAGACTGGCAATTGATTCTTAAACGGTTGACAGTGGATATGCAATGGAAGGCATTCAAAGGCTGCATGGATGAACTACAGCAATTGTTCATCCCAGTTTGGCAAAAGAATAAACCAGGGAAGGTAGTGCACCGTGGATAACAAGGGAAATCAGGAATAGTAACAAAACAAAAGATGAAGCATACAAATTAACCAGAAAAAGCAGCCTACCAAAGGACTGGGAGAAATTCAGTCCAGCAGAGGAGGACAAAGGGTTTAATTAGGAAAGGGAAAATAGATTATGAAAGAAAACTGGTAGGGAACATAAAAAAACTGACTGCAAACGTTTTTATAGATATGTGAAGAGAAAAAATTAGTTCATACAAATGTAGGCCCCTTGCAGTCAGAAACAGGTGAATTGATCATGGGGAACAAGGACATGGCACTCGGTGTGCGGGCTGAGCTTCGAGGGGCTGAGCTTCGACGGAGGACTACATGACGGGGCACAACAAGGAGAAGCGTTATGAGTGCGACGTGTGTGGCAAGGCCTGGCAGTGCCCGAGCCAGCTGCAGAGCCACCGGCGGGTGCACATGGGAGAACTTCGCTACCACTGCTCAGAGTGCGACAAGAGTTTCAAGACGGCGAATGTGCTAGAGGCCCACGGGCGGGTTCACACGGGCGAGAAACCCTATGGCTGCTCCACTTGCGGAAAGAGTTTTCCCCAGTTGTCGGGGCTGCGGGAGCACCAGCGGGTGCACAGCAGTGAGCGGCCCTTCAACTGCTCCGACTGCGGCAAAGCTTCAAGTTGTCCAAGGACTCTGAAGGTGCACAGGCGGCTGCATTACCGGGGAGCGTCCCATCACCTGCAGCGACTGCGGTATAGGCTTCACCCGCTCCTGCAGCCTGCTGAAGCACCAGCGCAGCCACACCGGCGAGCGTCCCTACACCTGTGCCCAGTGCAGCAAGGGCTTCACCCAATCCAGCAACCTGCTGAAGCACCAGCTAACCCACACTGTCGAGCGTCCTTACACCTGTGCCCAGTGCGGCAAGGGCTTCACCCAATCATGCAGCCTGCTGAAGCACCAGCGCACCCACACCGGCGAGCGCCCCTACACCTGCACCCAGTGTGGCAAGGGCTTCACCCAATCCAGCCACCTGCTGGTGCACCAGCGCACCCACACTGGCGAGCGCCCCCACACCTGTGCCCGGTGCGGCAAGGGCTTCATCTGCTCCAGCCAGCTGCTGTCCCACCAGCGGCTGCACGCCGGGGTCCGTCCCGTCCCCAGCCCGGTGTGTGGAGAGCGCTTTGCCATGGTCTCGCAAGCCCTGTCTCACCAGCACGTGCACACCAGTAGCCAGCCCTACGAATGCACGTACTGTGGCGAGTCGTTTGACAGCTCGCGGGGGTTGCGGCAGCACCGGCGGGCCCACGCCGGCGAGCAGCTGCTCCCACTGTGACAAGAGAGCATGGGGGGTGCGGGAGCACCAGCGGATACACACCAGAGAGAGACCCTTTGTGTGCGCTGAGTGTGGCAAGGGCTTCACCCGCATGTCAAGCCTGTGGCAGCACCGGCGTACCCACAGCGGTGAGCATCCCGCCCCCTGCCCATCCTGTTGTAAGGGCTTCACCCGCCTTGACCACCTGCTGGAGCACCGGCGAGTCCACACTGGCCAGGGTCCTTTCACTCTGCCCACTCTGTGACAAGGCCTTTGCCCGCTCCTCCAGCCTGCCTGCACACCGCCACGTGGATAGGCTCTGTTTAGGTCGACACAAAATTCTGGAAGGAATGGGTAATGTTTCTGGTCGAGGCCCTCTTCAGTCTCGACCCGAAATGTCACCCAGTCCTTCTCTCCACAGATGCTGACTGTCCTGCTGATTTACTCCAGCATTTTGTGACCTTTTTTGTAAACCAGCATCTGCAGTACCTTGTTTTTAAACCATTCTGGTTAACCATCTCTGCACCTTCCCCAAAGCCTCCACATCAGTCCTGTAATGGAGTGACCAGAACTGTATGCAATACTCCAAATGCTACCTGACCAATGTCCCTTAAAGCTGCACATATACATTCCTCTCTCCTTATCTCACATCTTTTTATCCTCATATTTCTCCTCGCCTCTGCACTTACTTCACTCATCTGCCGATCACCCCCTCATCTGTTAACATAGCGTCAGTCTGAAGAAGGGTCCTGACCCGAAAGGTCACATATCCATGTTCTCCACAAATGCTGCCTGACCCGCCGAGTTACTCTAGCACTGTGTGAAATGTCACCTATCCATGTTCCCCACAGATGCTGCCTGACCTGCCGAGTTACTGCAGCACTCTGTGAAACGTCACCTATCCATGTTCTCCACAGATGCTGCCTGACCCGCCGAGTTACTCTAGCACTGAGTGAAATGTCACCTATCCATGTTCTCCAGAGATGCTGCCTGACCTGCTGAGTTACGGCAGCACTTTGTGTTAGAGTCATAGAGTGATACAGTGTGGAAACAGGACCTTCGGCCCAACATGCCCACACCAACCAACATGTCCCGGCTACACTAGTCCCACCTGCCAGCATTTGGTCTATATCCTTCCAAACTTGGCCTAACTATGTACCTGTCTATAACTGTTTCTTAAACGATGGGATAGTCCCAGCCTCGACTACCTCCACCGGCAGCATGTTCCATACACCCACCACCCTCTGTTGAAAAGTTACCCCTCAGATTCCTGTTAAATCTTTTCCCCTTCACCTTGAACTGATGTCCTCTGGTCCTCGATTCCCTCACTCTGGGCAAGCGATTCTGTGCATTTAACTAAATTGTGTTCTATGCAAGATTCCAGCATCTGCAGTTTCTTGTGTCTCCCTCACCTATGTCAACCTATCACTTCTACAGAAGGGTCTCAACCTGAAACATCACCCATTCCTTCTCTCCAGAGATGCTGCCTATCCTGCTGAGTTACTCCAGCATTTTGTAGCCACCTATCACTTGCAAGGCTTTGTCCAGCCTCCATCTCTCTTTTCCAGCTTCCTCCCCCCACCCTCTCCAATCAGTCTGAAGAAGGGTCCTGACTCAAAATGTGGTCTGTCCATTCCCTCTAAAGCAGTGGAGGAACTCGGTGGGTCTGTAGAGGGAAGGGAATCTAAGGCGACCACTCTAAGCAATCTGAAGAAGGGTCCTGACCTCGAATGTTGCCTGTCCATGGTCTCCACAGGTGCAAGTTACTCCAGGAGATCGTGTCTGTTTTTGTAAACCAGCATCTGCAGTTCCTTGTATCTAGGCTAGGCGTGCATTTCACCGTGCACTTGCGCTCGGTCCACCAATGCCTGCTGGATCTTCCGGTTGCCAACTATTTTAACTCCCCTTCCCACTCGCACACTGGTCTTTCTGTCCTGTGCCTCCTCCATTGCCAGAGGGAGGTGACACACAAACTGGAGGGACAGCAGCTTCATAGCTTAGAACCCACATGTCTGTCTTCTTCTCGCTGGCGAAAGGCGTCAGGATTCATCCGTAGTCACCGCTTCCCGTATTTCAAGCATGTTTAAAGGTATGTTGGGGGGGGGGGGTAGTGAGTGTGTGGGGGTTAGTGAGTGTGTGTGTTGAGAATTAGTGAGTGTGTGTGTGGGGGGTTAGTGTGTGTGGGGGTAGTGTATGTGTGTGGCGGGGGTTTTATGTGGGGGGGGGGGGGGTTAGTGTGTGGGGTGGGGGGTTAGTGTGTGAGAT
>NW_022630108.1:206793-229293 GCF_010909765.2 Amblyraja radiata
TCTCTCTCTCTCTCTGCCTTTCTCTCTCTCTCTCTCTCTCCCCCTCTCTCTCTGTCTCTTTCTCTCTCTCTCTCTGTCTGTCTCTCGGATGCTCAGCACCCGCCAGGTCTCCACCCCCTCAAGCACTTGTAATGTTCACGAGTTAGTAATGTCCTGTTTGCCAGCTTGTTGACCCTCTGTGTTCCCCTACTGCAGGGTTTAGGAGCCGTTGCTGTGGACGGAGAGACGGGGACGTGAGCAGTCATTGAGGGCAGCCAGGGTGCAGGTGAGCCCCTCATCTGCCTGGTGTGCGGGCTGAGCTTCGAGGGGCTGAGCTTCGATGGAGGACCACATGGCGGGGCACAACAAGGAGAAGCGTTATGAGTGCGACGTGTGTGGCAAGGCCTGCCAGAGCCCGAGCAAGCTGGAGGCCCACCGACGGGCGCACTCGGGAGAACGCCCCTTCAACTGCTCGGACTGCGGCAAGAGCTTCATGACGGCGATGGTCCTGAAGGCCCACCGGCGGGTGCACATGGGCGAGAAGCCCTATGACTGCTCCACCTGCGGCAAGAGCTTTGCCCAGTTGTCAGGGCTGTGGCAGCACCGGCGGGTGCACAGCAGTGTGCGGCCCTTCACCTGCCCCGACTGCGGCAAAGACTTCAAGACGTCCACGTACCTGAAGGTGCACAGGCGCGTGCACACCGGGGAACGGCCCTACACCTGCGGCGACTGTGGCAAGGGCTTCACCAGGTCCAGCAAACTGCTGAAGCACAAGCGCACCCACACCGGCGAGCTGCCCTACACCTGCGCCCAGTGCGACAAGGGCTTCACCCGCTCCGACATCCTGCTGAAGCACCAGCGCATCCACACCGGCGAGCGCCCCTACACCTGTGCCCAGTGCGGCAAGGGCTTCACCCAATACAGCACCCTGTTGCAGCACCAACATACCCACACCGGCGAGCGCCCCTACACCTGTGCCCAGTGCGGCAAGGGCTTCACCGACCTCCACCAGACTGCTGATACATCAGCGCACCCACACCGGCGAGCGTCCCTACACCTGTGCCCAGTGCGGCAAGGGCTTCACCACCTCCACCAACCTGCTGATGCACCAGTGCACCCACACCGGCGAGTGCCTCTACACCTGTGCCCAGTGCGGCAAGGGCTTCACCTGCTCCGGCAACCTGTTGAACCACCAGCGCACCCACACCGGCGAGCACTCCTACACCTGTGCCCAGTGTGGCAAGGGCTTCACGCACTCCAGCAGCCTGCTGGTGCACCAGCGCACCCACACCGGCGAGCGCCCCTACACCTGTGCCCAGTGTGGCAAGGGCTTCACCCAGTCCAACAACCTGCTGAGGCACCAGCGCACGCACACCGGCGAGCACCCCTACACCTGCGCCCAGTGCGGCAAGGGCTTCAACGACTCCAGCAACCTGCTGGAGCACCAGCGCTCCCATACCGGCGAGCGCCCCTACACCTGCGCCCAATGCGGCAAGGGCTTCACCAGACCCTGCAGCCTGCTGGTGCACCAGCGCACCCACACCGGCGAGCGCCCCTACACCTGCGTCCAATGTGGCAAGGGCTTCACCCACTCCGGCAGCCTGCTGGTGCACCAGCGCACCCACACCGGCGAGCGCCCCTACACCTGTGCCCAGTGTGGCAAGGGCTTCACCCAGTCCAACAACCTGCTGAGGCACCAGCGCATGCACACCGGCGAGCACCTCTACACCTGTGCCCAGAGCGGCAAGGGCTTCACCTACTCCGGCAACCAGTTGAAGCACCAGCGCACCCACACCGGCGAGCGCCCCTACACCTGTGCCCAGTGTGGCAAGGGCTTCACCCAGTCCAACAACCTGCTGAGGCACCAGCGCACGCACACCGGCGAGCACCCCTACACCTGCGCCCAGTGCGGCAAGGGCTTCAACGACTCCAGCAACCTGCTGGAGCACCAGCGCTCCCATACCGGCGAGCGCCCCTACACCTGCGCCCAATGCGGCAAGGGCTTCACCAGACCCTGCAGCCTGCTGGTGCATCAGCGCACCCACACCGGCGAGCGCCCCTACACCTGTTCCCAGTGTGGCAAGGGCTTCACCCAGTCTGCTCACCTGCTGAAGCACCAGTGCACCCACACAGGCGAGCACCCCCTACACCTGCACCTGGTGCGGCAAGGGCTTCATCCAGTCTACTCACCTGCTGGAGCACCAGCGCACCCACACCGGTGAGCTCCCCTACACCTGCGCCCAAGGGCTTCACCCGTTCCTCCAAGCTGCTGTCCCACCAGCGGGTGCACGCCGGCGACCGTCCCTTCCCCAGCCCGGTGTGTGGAGAGCGCTTTGCCATGGCCTCCCACGCCCTGTCTCACCAGCACGTGCACACCAGTGGCCAGCCCTACGACTGCCCGTACTGTGGTGAGTCATTTGACAGCTCACGGGGGTTGCGGCAGCACCGGCGGGCCCACGCCGGCGAGCAGCTGCCCCCACTGTGACAAGAGAGCATGGGGGCTGCGGGAGCACCAGCAGATACACACCGGAGAGAGACCCTTTGTGTGCGCTGATTGTGGCAAGAGGTTGACCCGCATGTCCAGCCTGTGGCAGCACCGGCGTACCCACAGCGGTGAGCGTCCCTTCCCCTGCCCATCCTGTGGTAACGGCTTCACGCGCCTTGACCACCTGCTGGAGCGCCGGCGAGTCCACACCGGCCAGCGCCCCTTCACCTGCCCGCTCTGTGGCAAGGCCTTTGCCCGCTCCTCCAGCCTGCTGGCACACCGCCACGTGGATAGATAGGCGCTGTTTAGGTAAACACAAAATGCTGGAAGGAATGGGTAACATTTCTGGTCGAGACCCTCCTCAGTCTCGCCCCGAAATGTCACTCAGTCCTTCTGTCCAGAGATGCTGCCTGACCCGCTGAGTTATTCCAGCATTTTGTGTCCTTTTTTGTAAACCAGCATCTGCAGTTCTTTGTTTTGCTACGTGAACAATGTCCCTTAAAGCTGCACATATATATTCCTCTCTCCTTATCTCACATCCTTTTATCTCCTTATTTTCCCTCGCCTCTGTCACTTACTTCACTCATCTGCCGATCACCCTCTCATCTGTCAATATAGTGTCAGTCTGAAGAAGGGTCCCGACCCGAAATGTCACCTATCCATGTTCCCCACAGATGCTGCCTGACCCGCTGAGTTAGTCCAGCACTCTGAAACGTCACCTATTCATGTTCCCCACATATGATCGATATAACCATAACATGAGAAGTATTGTGTTAGTGACAAGAATGCTTTGAATGGGTATGTGATTGATGTGTTAGACGTCATTGCTCCAACTGTATAAACATGTGACTACGTTTCCAAAATACTAACAAAAGATGCTGTGCCTTTGTTCATTAGAGTGATGGCCCAGGAGGGTTAAGTGTGTGTTGCATACTTGACTTTGTATCCCCTGCCACTCTCGCCGGCTAAATGATCAGTAAAGCTTGTGTTGGTTGATCTAACTTATTGTGAGTTGTCTGTTTTAAGAAATGTGCCATAACAGTTCTGGACTCCCCAACATGGAGAACATGTTTCCTGCATCTACCCTGTCCAATCCCTCACTAATTTTATACGATTCTATAAGATTCCCGCTCATTATTCTGAATTCCTGTGAATACAAACCCAGTCGACCCATTCTGATTCAGATTCAGATTCAACTTTAATTGTCATTGTCAGTGTACAGTACAGAGACTACGAAGTGCAGTTAGCATCTCCCTGGAGAGCGACATAGAATATGATTTCAATAAATAAATCTATTACATGTATACAGTCAAAGTGTTTTGCCGTGGAAGGAGTGTAAGGGGGGGGGGGGTGATTGGCAGTCACCGAGGTACATTGGGAGTAGTGTGACAGCGCAGAAGAAGAAGCTGTTCCTGGATATTCATATTCTGTCAACATAGGCAGTCCAGCCACATCCTCCCCTCACCTATCTCTCTATCCCATGCGCGCGTAGCGCCAGAGCATACAAAAAAGAGAGCGAGAGAGCAGGAGAGAGAACAAAGGATCAGACACAAAGGGCCGAGCGAGAGAAACGCAGGCGAAAGAGGAACCCAAAAGAGCGAAGCTCGAGAACTCAGCCACTCCCACACTATGTCCATCTCTCTATCAGAGAAAGGGACCATCTCTCCCTCCCCACCCTCTCTCTCTCTATCCCCTTATCTCTCCATCTCTCCCTCCCCACCCTATCCCTCTCTCGCTATCCCCTTCTCTCTCCATCTCTCTCTCTCTATCCCCTTCTCTTGAATTGCCTCTTCCAGCCTCTGGCGGTAATGATTTGTCAAATCCAGCAGCTGTGAATCATCACACCTTTCCAGGAGCTCCATCAGCGAAGACATTGGAGGAGCTGTGATGAATCAAAATAATGGAATTATCAAGTGTTGTCTGTTTTCCTCCACCCATAGCTGTCACCACCCCCACTCTGCTAAAAGGCAGACCACATGACGGAGATGAGGCGCTCCGATCAGCGGGTTGCTGTCAGGCCACGAGCCGGATCTACCCGCACCCTGCACGGAGGGAGGGAGACCCGGCTGTGATCCTCGACTTGCCCTGACAATGGTCCCCAGGCTGTTGCTGTAACTTATTCCCTGCGGCATCTAAACAATGCGCTAACTCACAACAATTGTCCCTCTCCCACTGTTCAATCCAACGGGTGCATTCTCTTCTTGATTCTGGATGGACACAATGTCGACACATTTTGACAGAATACACCGTTGCGATATTAAACGCGACTTATTCTCACACTTTAGCTTCAGCATTCAGAGTTCAGAGGCACAGTATGCAAACAGGCCCTTCGGCCCAGCGAGTCCATGCCAATCATCAATCCATCACCCGCTCACACTAGTTTTGTTATCTCACGTTCTGCATATTAGGAGCACATTTACAGAGGGCAATTGATGTTCATGCCAGCATGCCATAGGGATGTGGGAGGAAACACACGCCGTCATAGGAAAAACGTGCAAACTCCACACAAACAGTGGCCGTGGTTAGAATCGAACCCGAGTCTCCGGTGCCGTGAGCCAGCGGTTCTACCAGCTGCACTACTGTGCCGACACTTATTATTGTGACATGTACTGAGAAATTGACAATATTTTGTTTGCATGCTGTCCAATCTAATCAGGTAATATTATACATAAATACAACCAAGCCAAGCACAAGTACAGCAGGTAGAGTGAAGAGAGTAATGAAATATTAATATTATTCATTGGCTCCTTTAACCCTATCCCCGCCCTATCTCGAGGGAGAGAGGGGACGGGACAGAAGTGAGAGAGAGAGGGGACGGGAGAGAGAGGGGGGGGAAGATACAGAGAGGGACGGGGGAGAGATAGGGGGGGAAGCGACAGAGAGGGAGGGGGAGGTTGGGAGGGGGGGAGAGAGAGAGGGGGGAAAGAGACAGAGAGAGGGAGGGGGAAGAGACAGAGAGGGAGGGGGGAGAGGGAGGGGGGAAAAGACAGGGAGGGGGGAGAGAGAGGGGGAGAAGAGACAGAGAGGGAGGGGGGAGAGGGAGTGGGGGAAAAGACAGAGGGGGGGGAGAGACAGAGGGGGAAGAGACAGAGATGGGGGATGGGTGGATACAGAGCAAGAGGGGGGAAGAGAAAGGTGGGAGAAGAGACATAGGAAGAGGGGGAAGAGACTGAGAGGGAGGGGGGAGAGGGAAGGGGGCAGAGACAGAGGGAGAGGGAGGGGGGCAGAGACAGAGAGGGAGGGGGAGAGACAGAGGGAGGGGGAGAGACAGAGGGAGGGGGAGAGACAGAGGGAGGGGGGAAGAGAAAGAGAGGGAGGGGGGAGAGACAGAGATGGAGGGGGGGGGAGAGACACGGGCAGGGGAAAGAGACGGAGAGGGAGGGGTGAGACAGAGAGGGGGGGGGGTAGATGGGGGGGGGAGAGGAGCCCCGCGTCTCTGTGTCGCCGTCAATCCGTTTACTCGCTGCCGAGGTGGGGAGAGGAGATCCATGTCTCTGAGAGGGGGAGGAAGGGGGCGGGGAGGGGACAGAGAGTGAGGGTTGGGAGACAGAGAGGGAGGGGGAAGAGACAGAGGAGGGGGAGAGGGAGAGAGGCGGGGAGGAAGAGACAGAGAGGGGGGGGTGAAGAGACAGAGAGGGGGGGGGGAGGAAGAGACAGAGAGGGGGGGGGAAGAGACAGGAGAGAGGGGAGAGAGTGATTCAAGAGTGTATTGTCATGTGTCCCTGTATAGGACAATGCAATTCTTGCTTTGCTTTAGCACAACAGAACATAGTAGGCATGAATACAGAACAGATCAGTGTGTCCATATACCATTATATACGGAAATACACACATGAATAAATAAACTGATAAAGTGTAAATAACAGATAATAATGGGCTATTAATGTTCAGAGGTGAGGAGCGGGAAGGGGGGGGGGGAGATCCATGCCTCTGAGAGGGGGAGGAAGGGAGGGGGGAGAGACAGAGATGGGGAAGAGAGAGGGAGAGGGGGAGAGAGAGGGAATGGGAGGGGGGGAGAGAGGGAGGGGGAAGGAGGGGGGGAGAGAGAGAGAGGGGGAGAGAGAGAGAGGGAGGGGGAGACAGGGAGGGGGGGAAGAGACAGAGAGGGGGGAGACAGAGAGGGGGATGGGGAAGAAAGAGACAGGGGAGGGGGGGGAAGAGAGAGAGAGAGGAGGGGGAGGAGAGGAGATCCACGTCTCTGTGTCGCCGTCAATCCGTTTACTCGCTGCCGAGCGGCCGCCACACGTGAGTTTTGTGACTTTGACGACAGATCGCAGCGGGGATATAAACGGGAAATAACATCAATAACGGCAACGTTTGTAACAGAAAATAGAAAGGAGAGAGCAGTGGGGATTTTAACATTCAAAAATAAGCAATTTTGTAAATAATTAATCGTTCAACGTAAATTTTTAGAAAAGCATTTTCTGTCTAAATCAGCGGATCTAATAAACGCGACGTTTTTAAACATTTATGCAATAATCTTTTCACAAAGAATTATCCAAATATAAATATCGAAATCAATTGGGGGGAAACAGAAAAGCCTTGACCTTTTTAAAATGGTTCAAATGGAAATAATGAATGTAATCAAAAATAAACAGATTTTCTACACAAACAACAACAAAAGGCGGTGTTTTTGTGGCCCAGTGTTGTGATAGTGGGTGTAGATTGGTGACTTATTGCCGTTAGTTAGTGATAGAAACATAGACAACAGGTGCAGGAGTAGAGGCCATTCGGCCCTTCGAGCCTGCACCGCCATTCAATATGATCATGGCTGATCATCCAACTCAGTATCCTGTACCTGCCTTCTCTCCATACCCCCTGATCCCTTTAGCCACAAGGGCCACATCTAACTCCCTCTTAAATATAGACAATGAACTGTGGCCTCAACTACCTTCTGTGGCAGAGAATTCCACACATTCACCACTCTCTGTTTTCCTCATCTCGGTCCTAAAAGATTTCCCCCTTATCCTTAAACTGTGTGTGTGGCCCCTTGTTCTGGACTTCCCCAACATCGGGAACAATCTTCCTGCATCTAGCCTGTCCAACCCCTTAAGAATTTTGTAAGTTTCTATAAGATCCCCCCTCAATCTTCTAAATTCTAGCGAGTACAAGCCGAGTCTATCCAGTCTTTCTTCATATGAAAGTCCTGACATCCCAGGAATCAGTCTGGTGAACCTTCTCTGTACTCCCTCTATGGCAATAATGTCTTTCCTCAGATTAGGAGACCAAAACTGTACGAAATACTCCAGGTGTGGTCTCACCAAGGCCCTGTACAACTGCAGTAGAACCTCCCTGCTCCTATAGGGTGATTTCACGAAAGGTCACTGGAGCGTAAATCCCCACTCACGTGACCGAAAATTTTAACTGGGGGACAAGCGTCACTTCCGGTACATGTTAGTGGATGGGAAAACACGCACTTTCACACCCGTTAAAAACATCGAAAACGGCCAGTTTTTGAGCTGCAATTAACGGAGCCAGTCGGGGTGACCGTGAGGAACAGCTACCTAAATTTACAGTCCAAAAAAAAGATAGAAACTAAGGTAAATACAAGAGGGAGCTGAAGGTGTAAAAATGGCGGAAGTGCTAGCGGACTTTTTTCTTGGAGATTTAAAGATCCAAAATATCGGGAATTATCGCGTTTGCTCGCTGCATTTCATCAAAAGTGGCATTATTGGCTTTGTTATCTTTATTAATTTGTTAGATGAAAAGTATTAAAAGTTAGAAATCCTTCAGTAAAATTGCAAAATCGCCCATGGTTCTCAGGTGGGTTTTAACATGCAAAATGAACACGCTTCTGAAGCTCCATTTACCATTTAAATAATCGTAAGCTTGCATCTCAGTAAAATTGATTTCCAAACGCATTGAGAGTTTACGATTATTTAAATGGTAAATGGAGCTTCAGAAGCGTGTTCATTTTGCATGTTAAACCCCACCCGAGAACCATGGGCGATTTTGCAATTTTACTGACGGGTTTCTAACTTTTAATACTTTTCATCTAACAAATGAATAAAGATAAGAAGTCAATAATGCCACTTTTGATGAAACGCAGCGAGCAAACGCGATAATTCCCGATATTTTGGATCTTTAAATCTCCAAGAAAAAAGTCCGCTAGCACTTCCGCCTTTTTTACACCTTCAGCTCCCTCTTGTATTTACCTTAGTTTCTATCTTTTTTTTGGACTGTAAATTTAGGTAGCTGTTCCTCACGGTCACTCCGACTGGGTCCGTTAATTGCAGCTCAAAACTTGGCCGTTTTCGATGTTTTTAACGGGTGTGAAAGTGCGTGTTTTCCCATCCACTAACATGTACCGGAAGTGACGCTTGTCCCCCAGTTAAAATTTTCGGTCACGTGAGTGGGGATTTACGCTCCAGTGACCTTTCGTGAAATCACCCTATACTCAAATCCTTTTGCTATGAAAGCTAACATACCATTGGCTTTCTTCACTGCCTGCTGCACCTGCATGCCTACTTTCAATGACTGGTGTACCATGACACCCAGGTCTCGTTGCATCTCCTCTTTTCCTAATCGGCCACCATTCAGATAATAGTCTACTTTCCTATTTTTGCCACCAAAGTGGATAACCTCACATTTATCCACATTATACTGCATCTGCCATGCATTTGCCCACTCACCCAGCCTATCCAAGTCACCTTGCAGCCTCCTAGCATCCTCCTCACAGCTAACACTGCCCCTCAGATAAATGGGCTATTAATGTTCAGAGGTGATGAGAGGGAGGGGGGGGGGGAGGGAGGGGGGGGGGGAGGGGAAGAGACAGAGGGGGGAGAGAGAGAGGGGGGGATTTAAACTTCACACCCGGCCCTTCGCCCGCTCTGTCTGTCTGTCTACTACACGTTGTTGTCATTCAAGATGATTTAAACTTCCCACCTGTGTTTATTCAACTCATTTCCAGCGGGAATGTGAAGGTCGGTCGTGGAGAAGCGAACTCCCAGTGACCGAGCGCGCGAGCGAGCGACCGTTGGTGAAGAACCTTCTGGAAACGGCGGGAAATAACGGGCGGCAACGGCTGAGGGAGCGCGAGCGGCGACAGTTGGTGGGATCCCGGCGGCGACCGACGGCGGTCCCGGCCAATGGGCAGAGGGCTAGAGGGACATCCTGCCTCTCATAGGTTCTGATTGGATGGGGACTGATTGATGGGCGGACGGATCATCCAATAGGCGGGGTTTGGAGGTTGTCCCGCCACCTGTCGTTGCTGGTTGGATGGAGACGGGAGAGGGGCGGACGGATCATCCAATGAGGAGGGGGTAGGCTCTGAGGGTTGTTCCGACCGCGCGCATTGGAGGAGGATGGGAGACTGAGGGATGGAAGGGCCAATGGGCGGGGCAGTTGGTCGTTGTCCCGCCACCTGTCGTTGCTCATTGGAGGAGGACGGAGACGGACAGACGGCCCGGCCAATTGGGGGGGGGGGGGGGGGGGGGGGGGGGGGGGGGGGGTCGATAGCCGTCGACAATTGAGAGGGTGACGGGCGGGAGTGTCAACAGCTGGAGGCCGAGCCTTATCCGCCCGGGAGCGAGTGTAATACAGTTTATTCGCCCGGGAGCGAGTGTAATACAGTTTGCTCACTGCATTTCATCAAGTAAGGCATTATTTGTGTTTTTTCTTGATTCCTTTGCTATCTAAATATTCTCAGAAGTGATAAATCTGGCTGTAAATATTTCTTCAGATGCGTTTGCATTTTGTATGTAAAAACCCACTTGGGAACCATGGGCGATTAAAAAAAATTACAGCCAAATTTATCACTTCTGAAACTTTTAGATGCAAACCTTTCAAATAATTCCTTAGTTGATGCAATGCAGTGAGCAAACGGCCAATGTTCGCCAAGCTCTCTGTCTGTTGTTGTCCCTTCAGCTCTCGCTTCTATCTACCGTCATTTCTCCTCACTTTTGGAATTCTGAAGTTGGCTAAATGTCTCTCACGCTTATCCCGATTTCCATAATTATTTACAGCGCAAAAATGGACAATTTCAGCGGTGGGGTTTTAACGGGCCCGCTACGCTGGAAACAATGGTAAGTGCCTACCTGCAGTTCATCGTGAAGTTTGCAGACGACACAACAGTGATTGGGCTGATCACCAACGGTGATGAAACAAAATACAGAGCGGAGGTGCAGAACCTGGCGGACTGGTGCGCCAATAACAACTTGGCACTAAACACCTCCAAGACCAAGGAGCTGATTATTGACTTCAGGAGGTCCCATTCTGGAGAATACGCCCCAATCTCCATTTATGGGGAAAGTGTGGAGAGAGTGTCCAGCTTTAAGTTTCTGGGCACTCACATTTCAGAAGACCTCACATGGTCCACAAACACCGCCGCGCTGGTCAAGAAGGCACAGCAACGACTGTTCTTCCTGAGGACATTAAAAAAGACTGGTCTGCCCCAACAGCTGCTGACAACGTTCTACCGCTGCACCACAGAGAGCATACTAACGTATGGCATCTCTGTGTGGTATCTCAGCTGCACGGAGGCGGAGAGGAGAGCTCTTCAGCGCGTCGTCAACAGAGCGCAGAGGATCATCGGGACAGAGCTACCAGCCTTGGAGGGCATCTACCACACGCGGTGCCTCAGGAAGGCCCTCAGCATCCATAAGGACTCATCACACCCCGGCCACGGTCTGTTTCAACTACTTCCCTCCGGCAGACGTTACAAGGCCTTCTACGCCCGAACCTCCAGACTCAGGAACAGTTTCATCCCAAGAGCTATAGCGGCTCTGAACCGGCCCTAATGCGTGCCCCCCCCCCCACCCACCCCCTTTGGACAGTCTCCCTCAGATGGTCACGTCAATCAATTCAGCTTGTTTATTTATGTATTGTATTTATTTACCTTTCTTGTACATCAGTGGAGCTGCACACTAAATCTCGTTGCACTGACGTGCAATGACAATAAAAGATATATTATTATATTATTATTATCGCGTGTAATCCATTTGGAGTAGCGTAGCAACAGTACGGGTCATGGGTCGTGACCCCACTGCCGTGAAACCTCCCTATATTCCAAATGGAATTTAAACTGGAGGTGGTGGAGGGAAGACTTAAGCCAGAAAGGGTTATTGGGAAGAAAGAGCTACTTTAAATTTAGTTGCATCTGGTTGGGTAACTATAGCTGGGTGGAGATTATTCCATGCTTTAATTGTGCGGGGGAAGAACGAATTGCTGTACACATCTGTCTTTGTAGCTGGGATCACAAATTGGATTGAATGCCCTCGTCTGCTCCTAATTGGTTTGGGTTTGGTGTAGGTCTTGTAATCTATGTTGAGCTGACCATTTAACAGTTTGTAAAAACAGGTCAAACGGTGAGCTCCACGTCTGTCTTGGAGAGGGTTCCACCCCAGAGAATTCAGAAGTTTGGTGACACTCGCTTCTCTCCCATAGGTGTTAGTAACAAATCGAGCTGTCTGTCTTTGGACACGTTCGATGAAAGAAATATTTTTATTTGTGTATGGGTCCCATGCTGCAACTGCGTAGTCCAAATAGATGTTTAGATCTAGTAATTGAATTTTGTAATTAGCTACGATTGGGCAACTAACTAACTTGGAAAAACTTATCTATGCTCTCAAGCCTTCCTTGGCGTCCTCTGAGCGAGGGCTATATGTATATATGTATGTAGTTTGTTTGTTTATACCAGTGATTCCCAACCTGGAGCCATATATGGCAAATCTTAGGGGTGCCACAGAAAAATGTGGGGATTAAGGTTCAATGAAAGGTGCCACCTTTTTCCCGCTAATAATGTCGGGGTGGGGGGCACAGAAAAATTTAAAGAGCACCAAGGGGGCCATGAGCTAAAAAAGGTTGGGAACCACTGGTTTATACTATTCTTATAACAAATGTAAAGCACTTTGGCCAACGAGAGTTGTTTTGTAAATGTGTTATATAAATAAATGTGACGACTTGACTAACTAATTATAGAAACATAGAAACATAGACAATAGGTGCAGGAGTAGGCCATTCGGCCCTTCGAGCATGCACCGCCATTCATATGATCATGGCTGATCATCCAACTCGGTATCCTGTACCTGCCTTCTCTCCATACCCCCTGATCCCTTTAGCCACAAGGGCCACATCTAACTCCCTCTTAAATATAGCCAATGAACTGTGGCCTCAACAATCTTCTGTGGCAGAGAATTCCACAGATTCACCACTCTCTATGTGTGTGAATTTTTTTTTTCTCATCTCGGTCCTAAAAGATTTCCCCCTTATCCTTAAACTGTGACCCCCTGTTCTGGACTTCCCCAACATAGGGAACAATCTTCCTGCATCTAGCCTGTCCAACCCGTTAAAATGTTTGTACGTTTCCATAAGAACCCCCCTCAATCTTATAAATTCTAGCGAGTACAACCCGAGTCTATCCAGTCTTTCTTCATATGAAAGTCCTGACATCCCAGGAATTAGTCTGGTGAACCTTCTCTGTACTCCCTCTATGGCAAGAATGTCTTTCCTCAGATTAGGAGACCAAAACTGTACGCAATACTCCAGGTGTGGTCTCACCAAGACCCTGTACAACTGCAGTAGAATCTCCCTGCTCCTATACTCAAATCCTTTTGCTATGAATGCTAACATACCATTCGCTTTCTTAACTGCCTGCTGCACCTGCATGCCTACTTTCAATGACTGGTGTACCATGACACCCAGGTCTCGTTGCATCTCCCCTTTTCCTAATCGGCCACCATTCAGATAATCTTGTTCCTTTTTACTTAGTATGGCTGTATGGTAGTTCAAATACAACTTGAAAAACAACCAGTGAATTGGCCTCCACTGCCTTCTGTGGCAGGGAATTCCACAGATTCACAACTCTCTGGGTGAAAATGTTTTTCCTCATCTCAGTCCTATACGACCTACCCGTTATTCTTAAATGGTGGCCCCTGGTTCTGATAATATCCTATTATATAATACAAATTATAACATAAGGTATTTTATTAAGTAAAGATTAATTTGACTTCTTTGTATTTTGGGTTCTGAAGCTTTAATTCTGTGCTGTAGATGAGCTGGGTGATCAGGAAATTGGAGGACAGCATTCAAACTGCATCCAAGCTGCTTCCTGTTGTGCCCAAGCAAATTATATTGACAGCGGTGGGAGAGGATGTGTTTCCTGAGAAGGTGCTGGCTTCTGTCAACAGAAGCCTTGAGAGAGGATGTGTTTCCTTTGGAGTTGGGTCTCCGTAAACAGGAACCTCTGCAGGTAATTGATACAGATCCTTACATTGTTTAAGAAGGTACTGCAGATGATAGACCTTTGACTATGTTCCTGTTGTTTGGGGGTTTGTAACTAAAGTTTGTGATCGATATAACCATAGCATGAGAAGTATTGTGTTAGTGACAAGAATGCTTTGAATGGGTATACTCTGTGATTGATGTGTTAGACGTCATTGCTCCAACTGTGTATAAACATGTGACTACGTTTCCAAAATACTATAAAAAGATGCTGTATGCCTTTGTTCATTCGAGTGGTGGCCCAGGAGGGTTAAGTATGTGTTGCATACTTGACTTTGTATCCCCTGGCACTCTCGCCGGCTAAATGATCAGTAAAGCTTGTGTTGGTTGATCTAACTTATTGTGAGTTGTCTGTTTTAAGAAATGGACCTTTACAGTTCTGGGCGCCCCCAACATGGGGAACATGTTTCCTGCATCTACCATGTCCAATCTCTCACTAATTTTATACGATTCTATAAGATACCCGCTCATCCTTCTGAATTCCAGTGAATACAAACCCAGTTGACCCATTGTTTCAACATATGTCAGTCCCGCCATCATCATCATGAATGAGAAGATGCTGGTATTGTTGCTTGGCTGACCTGCTGAGTTCTACCGGCACTTTGGAGGGGAATGGCCAGGCGACGTGTCGGGTCTGGACCTTTCTATGGACTCATGGAGTCGGGGGGGGGGGGGGGGGGGGGGGGGGGCGGGGCGGTGGGAGGAGAGAAGTGAATCAGTGCCGGGAAAACAGTTGAAAACTGAGGAATTTGGTTTGTAAATTGGTAAATTGGGCAATTTATCAGTCAATATAAGCAAGATTGCTCTTGGGGAGCGGCACTGAGTGAGCGACCCTGTGAGAGAAGTGCGAGTCTTTGGCTCGAGAGTCTTAGGAGAGGAGACTACGCAAAACACTGCAGAGGGAGAGACGAAAGAAGGAGATGTCAGGCAAGCTGATTCAGTGTGGTGCTTGCAGTATGTGGGAGGTCAAGGACACTGCTGGTGCCTCTGGCTGCTACAAATGTGGCAAGTGCATCCAGGTAGAGCTCCTGAAGGACCGTGTTGGGGAACTGGAGAAGCAAGTGGATGACCTCAGGTTCGTCCGAGAAACGGAGTCATTCCTCGACAAGTCCTACAGTAAGATTGTTACACCTAAGGTACTGGAAGAGAGAAGATGGGAGATAGTGAAAAAGGAGGGAAGCATGCAATGCCAACGTCCCAGGGTGTTGTACCTCTTGTGAACAGGTTCGCCCACTTAGAAGCAGTCGGGACAGAAGACGTGCTTACACTGAGCGGCGGACTGGCTTGCGATGCGAATAGGGCTGTTGAGCCAAAACCAAAGAGGCCTAAGTCAGGCAACGCCATTGTAGTGGGGGACTCCATTGTGAGAGGTACGGACAGGGGTTTCTGCGCCAAGACGGGTTGCGAGGATGGTGTGCTGCCTTCCTGGTGCCAGGATCCAGGATGTCACGGACAGAGTGCAGAAAATCCTCAAGGGCGAAGGTGAACACCCGGATGTGGTAGTGCATGTCGGCACAAACGATGTCGGAAAGAAGGGGATGAATATTCTGCAGCGTGACTTTAGAGAGCTCGGAAAAATGCTGAAAAGCAGGACCTCCAGGGTTGTTATCTCCGGTTTGCTTCCAGTTCCTCGTGCTGGCGAGAGCAGGAACAGCGAGATACGGGACCTGAACGTATGGCTGAGGAACTGGTGCACGGGGCAGGGATTTAGATTCTTAGATCACTGGGATCTGTTTTGGGCGAAGGGGGAACTGTACAAAAGGGACGGATTGCATCTTAACAGGTGTGGGACCAGCATTCTGGCAGGCAGGTTTGCCACTGCTACGGTTTTAAACTGAATAAGGGGGGTGGGGTGTCGAATGGAATAGTGGAGGATGGAGTTAAAGGGAAAGGGTTTCTTAAATGTGTGAGCGTTGAGACAGAGGGGTGTAAAATGAGGGTAGAAGCAATAGGTAGCAAGGTGAAAAGTAAAAGTGGCAGGCAGGCAAATCCAGGGCAAAAATCAAAAAGGGCCACTTTTCAGCATAATAGTATAAGGGGTAAGAGTGTTGTAAAAACAAGCCTGAAGGCTTTGTGTCTCAATGCAAGGAGCATTCGTAATAAGGTGGATGAGTTGAATGTGCAGATAGCTATTAATGACTATGATATAGTTGGGATCACGGAGACATGGCTCCAGGGTGACCAAGGCTGGGAGCTGAACATCCAGGGATATTCAATATTCAGGAGGGATAGACAGAAAGGGAAAGGAGGTGGGGTAGCGTTGCTGGTTAGAAAGCAGATTAACGCAATGGAAAGGAAGGACATTAGCTTTGAGGATGTGGAATCGATATGGGTAGAGCTGCGAAACACTAAGGGGCATAAAACTCTAGTGGGAGTTGTGTACAGGCCACCTAACAGTAGTAGTGGAGTTGGGGATGGCATCAAACAGGAAATTAGAAATGCGTGCAACAAAGGTAAAACAGTTATAATGGGTGACTTCAATCTACATATAGATTGGGTGAATCAAATTGGCAAGGGTGCTGGGGAAGAGGATTTCTTGGAATGTATGCGGGATTGTTTTCTAAACCAACATGTAGAGGAACCAACGAGAGAGCAGGCTATTCTAGACTGGGTATTGAGTAATGAGGAAGGGTTAGTGTAAAGTCTTCTAATGTTTTTGCAGATTCCCCGCTTGAAAGGGGAATCAGACCAAACACTTCTTTTCCTCCTTTTTTATTTTCTCCTCCTTTTATTTTGGCAGATCAGTCTTTAGCAGTTTTTAGCAGTTTTAGTCTTTACCAGTTTTGGTCTTTATCAGTTTTGGTCTTTATCAGTTGAAAAACCGGCTTACAATCGGGTCTGTAGAAAATCAGTCCTGCTTGCCTTTTCTGGCTATCGCGGCAGTCTTTTCGGACAGTCCTTTTGATTTACTGTCCAAGTTTTGCCGCCCGCAAGTCTCTTGTGTCTTCTTTACTGGCTTCAAGTTCAAGTTCAAGTTCAAGTGAGTTTATTGTCATGTGTCCCTGTATAGGACAATGAAATTCTTGCTTTGCTTAAGCACACAGAAAATAGTAGGCATTTACTACAAAACAGATAAATGTGTCCATATACCATGATATAAATATATACACACATGAATAAATAAACTGGTAGTGCAAATAACAGAAAGTGGTTGCTAATAATCAGAGTTTTGTCCGAGCCAGGTTTAATAGCCTGATGGCTGAGGGGAAGTAGCTATTCCCGAACCTGGTTGTTCTGGTGCGTTGTGCCCTTTTGACCCCCGGGCAGAACTCGGCAGGCTGGGGTTCCGCCCACTTTAATCACTGTCTCGTGATTTCAATGTAGCATTTCTCTGCACCTGTTCTTTCATTTTAGTTTGACTTGACACCTCCCACTCGATCTTCCAATGGAACCACTTGGGAGTTCGACGCTTTAAAGTCAAACTTTGAAGTCTAGGTTTGAACTTGGTCTTTATAGGCTACCAGTCGAACTGTTGTGGTGCTTGGGAAAGTTGTGCCCAATTGCGCAGCACAAAAAATGTCTTTTAGAGCATTTTCTTGTTCTCTTATTGTAATGACTCCTGTCAAAGAAATGGCCTCCCACTTTGGATTGTTTAGGGCTTTATTCTTGCCAAGAAACCTCTTCGCTTCTCTCCAAATCCATGCGACTGTCTTGATCAGTCGAGTTAGAATGCTGAACCGCTTGACATCAACAAAGTTCTGAATAGCTGACCGTGCAGGTTGTCTCTTTGGGTTTGTTGGTTCCGGTTCTTGGTTCTCTACTTTGGCTCTTGATAGTGCTGCAACAAAAGCTTTCTTCTGTAACTTGTTGATGTTCTCTGGCAGTGGCAGCCAGTTCTTTAGCTGATTTTATTGGCCACTCACTCACAGGCAATACCAGGAACTTCGGTCCATTTTGCCACTCCGAATACTGATCAAGGTCTTGAGGGCTGGCACCTCTGGTGATTACATCAGCGATGTTTTGTGGGTCAGGAATCCACCGCCAGTCCTGAATGTTGGTGCTTGTTTGAATCTCTTCAATCCGATTGGCGAAGAATGTCTGAAATCCGTAGCTTTCTCGCTGTATTGCACCAAGGATTGTTTGGCTATCCACAAAATGATACCACTTCTCCACTTGAATTCGACTGTGTAGCTCAAAATACTTCTTTAAGCGTGAGGCGAACACTGCTCCGCACATCTCTGCTTTAACAGCGTCTCGTCTGTGGTCCAAGGGAGTTAACTTGGCCTTGGATTCCACAAGTCTGACAATTGGGCCATGGTCTGAATCCCATCTCAGGTACATCACCTGTGTGTGTGTGTAGGTGTGCTCACTTCCGTCAGAAAAGGTAATTCCCAAGGGATCAGTTGCGGAGCAAGAGGGAGTCAGTTCCCTGACGAACTTGATTTTTCCAAGTTGTACGTACTCTTCAAAGAGCTTAATTGCATCCTCCCGAGTCCATCTGAGAGTGCCATGTCCCATGTGTCTCTGACCGAACAGCTTCCCTCTTTTGTTTCGTGGAAAGCTCTGCGTACTAGAATCGCTCCCTTTTACTTAACAGGACCCACTATGCCGATGGGGTCATATAGCCCTGCTACCTGGCTGAGAAGCTCTCTTCTTGTTAGGGGATTTGGCGTCTGAGTTTTGATTTGCTCTTGTAGAAGGCCTTGACAAAGCCGCATCTTTTTCTTTCTCTTGGAGAAATTGATTCCCACCATAACGTGGAGCATGTCCTCTTCAACAATGTAGCCCAGACCAAGTGCCTTGTTATCATCATCATGCATTTGGTTTGGTAGGATCATGCTTTTTGTTTTGCTTTTCTTTAAAGCATCACTGTCCTCCTTCCTCCCACTTTGGCCAGACAGAACCCAAGGCTTGAGCTCAAACCCACCAGCTTTTAGGATTCGTTCCACATTTGCTGTGATGATTCTCAACTGGTCGAGGCTGTTGTGAGATGTGAGGATGTCGTCAACATAGCTGTCTTTCTGGAGTACTTGCTGCTCATCCTTGAGGTGGGTAAAAGAAGGAAGATTAGCAGTCTCACGCATTGCCAACTGTGCAATGCACCCCGCAGGTTTGTCTCCGATGTTCACTCTTGTGATAGCATACTCTCCCAGCTCCTCGTCCTCGGAATCTCGCCAGAGGAATCTGTGTAAGTGTACTTCACGGTCCTCCAACCAGACTGAGTTATACACCTTCTTTATGTCTCCCAGAGCAGCATAGATTCCGCCTCTGAATCTGAGGAGGACGGCGCGAATTTGGTTGAGGACGTCTGGACCTTTCATCAGCAAATCATTTAAGCTGACACTATTGCACTTTTGGCTGCTGTTCCACACTAGTCTCACTGGGGTTGTGACAGAGTGGGGGTTTGGAGCAATAGGGTGACTCACATACCACACTGGTCCCTTCCAGTTTGCAATCATGTCTTCGGACAATTTGATTGCAGCCTTTCGGTCCACCATGTCGTGCACCTGAGCTGTGTAGGCACTTTTCCATTCAGGTTCTCTGGATAGCTGCCTCTCCGTCCTGAGAAATGTGGCTTCCACTGTCCTTTTATTATTTGGTAGAGAAGCTGGGTCTTCCAACCAAGGATAGCTAGCATGCCAATGTAGGTCTTTACTGTGACGGTCTCCTGTTACGTAGGTGAGGCCTTCCCTTACCACCTCGAGCTCTCTCTCTCTTCAGCAAGAGTCATTTCTTTTCTGCCTGTCTGGCAGTTTCCACAGCGGCAACCCCCGCACTTTGGCTCGCATGCTGCTCCAATGCTATCCCACTTCCACCAATCCAAGAAGTCCCGATTGGCGGTTGATGTAAATGACTTCTGGACTTTGACGGCGACCTGTCCGTTTGGTGAAAGTTCCTCAGGGACTGGGGCAGTGAGCTCCTTATACTTTAAAGCAGCTGCTCTCATTGATCTTGCGAAGTGTGTTTTTGACATGTGGGCTGACATGGTAAGCTTCCCAAACAGCTCAGGATGACAACCTCCAACAGTCTTTCCCAATGGTCCATCTCACAGAATGAGATCTCCAACAGTTCTAATCCTCTGAGGCGCTAGCTGACCTTCTCTATGGCTTATGAGCAAATGTATCTCTTTTGGTCTCACAATTTCCTCAAGTGGGACGTCTGGAAAGAACTTTTGCAGCTGCTGTGGTGTCACATGTTTGTGAACATGTGCAATGCTGTCCAATCCATAACAAACTAACTGGTGCGACTTGAGTATGCCCTTGGGAGTCTTCACTCGGATCTTTAGAAGGTAGCGCCTCGTCTCTACGTGGACCTTCATCCCCCCCAACTCCATGGACGATAAGCGTGATGTCTTCACTCCTAAGGTTCAGTATACTCGCAGCCTTGTGAGGTATGTAGTTGGTATCTGAAGCCAAGTCAATTAATGTCCCAACCTTTTGTCCAGCATTTGCTACGACCTCCAGAAGCATCATAATCAATGGATGCTCTTGCAGTCCACCTTCCTTTAGAAGGCTTGGCTGATGCTTTGCAGTGTTGAAGGCTCTTGATGCAGTATTGGAGAACACATCTCGGCATTGTTTTGCCAACTCTGGTGGAAGTTTTCTGAAAAACTCCTCTTGATCCACTGTATATTTCTTCTTGCATTTATCTACCTGTGGAGCAAATTTACTCCTTTTTTGATCCACACCGCTTTTCTTCATCTCATAATTGGGGCACAGATAAAAATGATGCTCAGGAGTCTGTTCACCCTTGCAGATTTGATTTTTACACAGATATGCAGGTTTGCAGTATGAACCATCATCATGAACTTCAAGACACTTTTTGCATGCTCCCAACTACTTTACTGCAGCTCTTTTCTCTGTCAGCTTTAGCCCTCGAAACTGCTTGCAGAAGTATAGCTTCCTTTTATGCTTTACGTCACCACAGACTACACAACTTGTGTGGTCATTTCCTGACTTGGTAGACTTGGTTCTGGCATGTCTTGGTTCAGTCCGAGTTTCCTTTCTACTCGGCTCCTCGTCCTTCAGTTGCTCGAGCTGTTCGTATATGCTCTCCTGCTCTTTGAGAAATGACAAGAGACTGTCAAACGGTTTCTCTGGTGCCACAGCATTCCTCTTGTCAGCTGCATAAACCAGCCATTCCTTCTTGAGGGTTTCTGGAAGCTTGGTTTCAATTGATTTTGTCATCAGTGGATTTTTAATAGCGCCTGTGTCTTCGAGATCGTTCAAGTCCTTAAGCGCCTTTTCCACAGCTTGAATTAATTCCACTATTTTACGTGGCTGATGTCCTCTGACAGGTGGGATTCTCTGAAGCTCCTCCACTATCTGAATAGCAATAGCTGTTTGATTTCCAAACCGGTTCTCTAGGACACGAAATATATCATCTGCAGTGTTATAACTTGTGAGGCGGAGGTCTCTTGTAATTTTGTCCTCCAGACTGTCCAGCAATTGAACCGTCTTCACCTCATTTGATCCAGTGGGTTCACCTTGCTTTTGCAGTGCTTCCCAATCCTTCCTCCATCTATAAAAGTCACGCTTGTTTCCAGTAAACTTAGGAAGGGCCTTGGGCCTCAGTCTGATGGCTGGTGAAGGATAATTGAAAGAATTCGCCGCTTGTGCTAATCCTTCAGCGTCCTTCTTTATTCTTGCCTGTATGAAGTCAGCCTTCCTGGAAACCAGCTTGGGGACGAGAAGCTCGAGTGTTCTTAGGTGTTTCTGGAAGCTCTCTTGCTCATCCAGAGGGACCCAACGTTTCCACCGACTGTACGTCTCCTTTGCAGTCTCTACCAGTCTGGCAACAAAAGGCGACAAAGCGATCAACGGTGAAAGTGACGGTGAACCAGACAGAACAGTCTGTAGCTGCAGACCTCAGTACATCGTTAACACGGCACACAGGGGTGATGGTCAGGAAAGTCTAATACAAGTAATGATATCGGATCCGAGACAAAATGACCTCGGTGATGAGGACCAGTAGATCGGCCGCTGCCATGGCCACCAGGTAACGAGTGGTGCAGGTGGAGAGGCCACACTTTCCCCGGGACAGGATCACAATCGCCACTAAATTCACTGCGGAAAGACAAGGGAACGGACACTGGGCATTTACTCAACACGGGGGGTCTCCGGGGCTGAACACCGGCTCGACTTTCAGCTCAATATCAGGAGTGTTGGAGTCGGTGCGTGGCTGCTGCAAGTTGAACAATGTCAGAGCCGGCTCCGACTGTGCCCGACCTGCCTGCCTGCTTCAGGGGAGAAGAGATAAGGCGACGGGCAGACGGGGTAAAGGGCAGAGAGGGAACGAGCAGCCACCCACCCGCTACAATAGGCGCAATGGTCCTTTCTATAGTGAACCCTGCTGCTGCTCACAGTCTGTGATGGAGCCACTTTCACAGACTTAACCGTGAGCGGCCGGCCCCGTTTAACCAGGGCTCTGGGAACTCGGCATCTGATGGGGACGTGGAGGCTTCAACAGGGAAGGCAGGGGCAACATGGAATCCGGCAGCAGAGTGGCTCCGTTAATGGATTCATTCCACAGTGAGTTCAGTAACAACACACACACACACACACACACACCCACACACACACACACATACACACACACCCAAACACCCCCCCCCCCCCCACACACACACACACACACACACACACACACACACACACACACACACACACACACAGACACACACACAGGAGCGAGTGGCTGTTCACTCTGATCAATAACTCACACACAGTGAACTTCACAATGTGAACCCCTCTCTCCCAGTCACACTGTCCCGGAGAGCTGCCTGACTGCCTGCCTGTCCCGACCGCTGGGGAAGGTGCCACTGAAGGCAAGAACAACATACTAGTGGCTCCCGGCCGGCAGCAGTGAGAGAAAAA
>NW_022630109.1:0-69391 GCF_010909765.2 Amblyraja radiata
TTTTCTGACTGCAAGGGACCTACATTTGTTTTAACAAATCTTTTTCTCTCTTCACATGTCTATAAAAGCTTTTGCAGTCAGTTTTTATGTTCCCTGCCAGTTTTCTTTCATAATCTATATTCCCTTTCCTACTTAAGTCCTTTGTCCTCCTCTGCTGGTCTCTGAATTTCTCCCAGTCCTCTGGTAGGCTGCTTTTTCTGGCTAATTTGTACGCTTCATCTTTTGTTTTGATACTATCCCTGATTTCCCTTGTTATCCACGGATGCACTACCTTCCCTGATTTATTTTTTTGCCAAACTGGGATGAACAATTGTTGTAGTTCATCCATGCAGTCTTTAAATGCCTTCCATTCCATATCCACCGTCAACCCATTAAAAATCAATCGCCAGTCTATCTTGGCAAATTCACGTCTCATACCCTCAAAGTTACCTTTCTTTAAGTTCAGGACCCTTGTTTCGGAATTAACGATGTCACTCTCCATCCTAATGAAGATAGCAACAAAAACTGTTAAAGGTAAACCATTGCAATCTTTAATTGATTCGTCAGACGGGAGTGGCAAAGATCTACAATGAGCACAAACGAGCTCAGTGCTTCTCGGGCTCCACTCACAGAACAAAGGGAAGTTAGCACAATGATACATTCATCTTATCAGTAAAACACTCCTACCAAGTCTGAATATGGCATGACTGAAACATTCTGCAGCCTTTCAGAATATAGGAAAAGCTGGGTCCAAATCAAGCTCATCCAATAACAAGTTATTACTTATCTATGGAGCGTCAGCTATTTTTTTCAATCTTGGCTTCTTCAATGCCTTGAAAGAAGCACATGTTATTACTGCAGGGTACCATCTTAATTTATTTATTGAAAAGGCAACCTGTCCTCCATATTGTGTTCCATGTAAATTTACAAAATCATTCAGACTTGGCACCGAGCCATTCTTTTGTTCTACTAGTCCATGCTTTTGTAGAAGAACGACTCCATTTTGGAATTGATTCTTCCCCCTAATGCCGTCAGTTCTGTGACAGGAAACAGAAGTCACTGTGTTCCTTCCAGCCTACTCATGGATAATGGAAACGCCTTGCAATTGCTCTCCTTCAACCAGGTCTGTACCACCCATCACCATCACTCTACTCTCTGTGGTCTCATGCTCCCTGGCTTTAATGATACTTTGTCATGTGTACCCTAGTTCAGTGATCATCCTCCTATACACGAGGATCAGGAGAGGAATGGATACACTATCTATTATATACATGACTGTAGGACCCGTTGGGTCCCAGCTTCACACGGGAGGGCTGGTCCCCCAATGCAATATTCCACTTCTCCACCAATTCCAATATTGGCCGCCAGTGAGGGGGGGGGGGGTGGGGGGACCGCTTTCTGGAGCACTAGTATGGGTGTTGTGGGCTGAAGGGACTGGTTTCCAGAGGGCTAGTATAGGCATTGCGGGCCAAATGGATTGTTCGGCTAGTGGCTCAGTCACTCAAGCCTGGTGTGTTGGCAGGTCACTCACTCAAGGCTGGTGGTCTGGCAGTTGACTCACGGCTATTCCTTGAAATGCCACTTCAAGCAGGGTGCAAGGCCACCAAATTCATGTGGTTTCATTGCACTTCAAGCAGGGTGCAAGGCCACCAAATTCAAGTGTAGTTTCCTGCCACTTCAAGCCGGGTGAAAGGCCACCAAATTTGCGTGCAGCTTCCAGCCACTTCAAGCAGAGTGCAGTTTCCTGCCACTTCAAGCAGGGTGCAACGCCACCAAATTCGAGTGCAGTGTCTTACCACTTCAAGCAGGGTGCAAGGCCACCAAATTCGAATGCAGTATCATACCACTTCAAGGAAGATGCAAGACCACCAAATTCGAATGCAGTATCATACCACTTCAAGGAGGGTGCAAGGCCACCAAACTCGAATGCAGTGTCATACCACTTCAAGCAGGGTGCAAGGCTGCCAAATTCAAATGCCGTTTCATACCACTTCAAACAGGGCGCAAGGCCACCAAATTCATTTCTTTTTCATCGATGGGAAAAATCATCGGCACCTGATGAGCGGAGGGGGACTCTGAGTAAGATGGCCAAAAATCACAGCCGTACATGGTAGCGTTTCCCCTAAAATCAATATACAGCGCAAGCAGGGTCACGATTAGGCTTTTAATTATATAGAAGGTGAGGCAACTTGAGCATTCTCAAACCAACTTTTCAATTAGGCAACTGAGGCAACTCCACACTTGTGGGTTTTATAGTCCTACCCCCTCCCACCATAAGGGGCATGGTATTCATGGCGTGATTGACAGGAGAGAGAATCTCAACATTTTTTAAACATTAATGTCTTTTATTTTTCATCGATGGGAAAAATCCTCGTCCTGGGCAGCGGAGGGGGACTCTGAGTAAGATGGCCAAAAATCACAGCCGTAAGTGGTAGCATTTTTTGTAAAATCAATATGCAGTGCAACCAGGAAGTTGTCAAGATCAGAGTTTTAATAATTTAGATAATAGATTAATGCACAGCCTTTTACCCAGCGGAGAATCAAGAAACAATGATATAGGTTTCAGGTGGGGTTGGTGATTGGATAGTGAAATCGGTACATGGATAGGATAGGTTTAGAGGGACATGGGCCTTACGCAGACTTGTGGGACTATAGTAGATCGGCCATGCTGTGTGACATGTCTAAGGTGGGCCGAAGCCTTGTTCCATGCCGTGTGCCTCTATGACACTGAGGCACAACTTGAACCATAATAACTCCAACAGTGCAGACTACACAGAGTCCAAACACAAGAGACGCCACGTTTTACGCGCCATCTTATACTCTTCACTTTCTCAGAAAGCCTCTCCCCAGTCACTACATTAATGCACATCTGAATCTTCAATGAGGATGATTCATCACCTCTACGATCACTCCCTCTGTCCTTTCAACTACAGCCTGCAGGTTCACAGATCAGGAAGGTTTAGAAGAGTATGGACCAAATGCAGGCAGGTGGGACCAGTGCAGATGGGGCATCTTGGGCCGAGGAGCCTGTTTCCTTGCTGTACGAGTCTAAGACTTTATGATTTGGATTAATGAAGCCAAACCTGGAGATGATACATAGAACATTGAATAGTGCAGCACAGGAACTAGCCCTTGAGATCCCCCATATCTACACCAACAATATCGTGCCAATTTGATCTAATCCCATCTACCTGCTCATGGACTGGATCCTCTGTTCCCTGACTGTCAGTCATATGTCAGTCTAAACAGCGTTTCCACCACCTCCTCGTGCAGGACCTTTCAGGAACCGAGCAAAGTCTGTGTACAAATCTAGTCCAGCCTGTCCCCATTAAACATTCCTCTCTCCAGTCAGAGACATCCCCACCCTGGGAACAAGACTGACTATATCTATGCCCCTTATATTATATACTTCTATTACATGGCCGTCCGAAGGGGAGGTGCGTTGGATGCAACCGCACCTCCTTTTTTTTCCCCAGAGTAAGAAAAAACACCGAGGGGGAAAGAGAAACAAAACAAATAAATCTGAACAAAAAAAAAATCTAAAAAAAAATCTGGCCAGCGGGATAATGGAGTGCCCATTTCTCCGGGCCCGATAGGGTGCGGTGTCTGCCCGCACGGTCCAGCGTCTCCATCCGCGGCGTCGGGACCACACCAACGGCTTGCCTGGCGACCAAGAGACCGTCCTCCCGTCGCCGGGCGGGAGTGGCTGAATCTGAACCCAGCGGCTGCAACCCCAACACCAGACGCCGCTGCGGTGGGGCCCGCTCCCCTCGCCTTCCCCCGCCACCGGGATCCAAGTCATCTTCCCCCCACGCCCCCCCCGCTGGGCCAACGCCACCCCTGCTGGCCCACGCCACCCCCGCTTGGCCCAAGCCACCCCCGCTGGTCCCACGCCACCCCCTCTGGACCCAGGTCAACCCCACTAGGCCCAGGCCACCCCCACTGGGCCCACACCATCCCCGCTGACCCCCACTAGGCACACGCCACCCCCGCTGAACCCCACTGGGCCCATGCCACCCCGGCTGGGCCCACGCTAGACCCATGCCACCTTCATCTTCGTCCCCCCCGCCAGAAAGAGGGGGGGATGTGGGAGGGGGAGAGAGAGAGGGAAAGGGAGGGGAGAGAGAGATGGGGGAGGGAAGAGGGAAAGGGGGATTATCTTTAGTGAGATAGCAAAATTAAGGTAGGTTTTATATTTTCTCTTCCATATGAATAATTTTAAAAAATATCAAATTATATCAAAGAATTGGAACTGCTTTTCTTTGATATCAAAACGGAAAAATATGAATTCCATAGTTTGTGACATAAATATACATTTTAATGGGATCATTATATACAGATGTAGCATTACAATTTCGAGATCCGGGAGGGGGGCGAGGGGCAAAAATGCGTCAAGCCGATAGCCTAATCGGTAAAGAGTTAAAAGATAGCCTAATCGATAAGGAGCTGAGAAGAGGAATCAGAGCTGCCAAGGAAAGGTACTCTGAGAAGTTGAGGAGCAAGTTCTCAACTAGTGACTCTTCTTCAGTTTGGAAGGGCATGCAAGAAATCTCCAGCTATAAGAGGAAAGCCCCCCACTCTTTGGACAATCGTCAGCTGACAAACTACCTGAATGAGTTTTACTGCAGGATTGAAAATCAGAAGCGTAACCCTGGTACCCCCTCCCCAACAAACACAGCCAGACCCCAGTCTGAAAAGAATGGACCCTGCACCCTCTACTTCCCATTCACCACTTCACACCTACTTAATGCAAGACTCCAGTAATGAAAAGAGTGGACCCTTTCCCACCCCCACCAACACTTCACACCCAATTACTCATTTTTAACCAGTGCCTGCAAAGATGCACTGTCCCTGCCTGCTTCAAAGTCTCCACTATTGTCCCTGTACCCAAAAAGGTAAGGATTACTGGTCTTAATGACTACAGGCTTGTCGCACTGACCTCTGTAGTCATGAAGACCGTTGAAAGGCTTGTGCTGACCAAGCTGAAAAATATCACAATCCTTCTGCTGGACCCTCTGCATTGTGCATATTGGGCAATAGATCTGTGGATGACGCAGTCAATCTGCGCCTGCATTTCATCCTCCAGCACCTAGACCGCCAGGGGACCTATGCAAGGATTTTGTTTGTATATTTTAGCTCTGCATTCAACACCATTGTGCCAGAGTTACTACGCTCCAAACTTTCTGAGTTGACTGTGCCTGAACCCCTCTGTCGGTGGATCACCAGCTTTCTGACTGACAGGAAGCAGCATGTGAGGCGGGAAAGCATATCTCGGACCCGCAAACGCTCAGCATAGGAGCACCGCAAGATGCGTACTCTCCCCTCTCCTCTACTCTCGCCACATCAATGACTGCACCTCCACAGACACCTCTGTCAAGCTTTTCAAGTTTGCGGACGACACAACCATGATTGGACTGATCCAGGATGGCGATCTCTGTACTCTTTTCAATTTGACATCTTTCCTATAACATGGTGCCAGAACTGAACACAATATTCTAAATGCGCTCACCAACGTCTTATACAACTGCAACATGACCTCACAACTTCTATACTCAAGACTGATGAAGGCCAAAGTGCCAAAATACGTTTTGACCACCTGATATACCTGCGACACGACCTTCATGGACAAGGGGTCACAGCTTAATGATAGAGGGGAAATCTTTTAGGACCGAGATGAGAAAAACATTTTTCACACAGTGTGGTGAATCTCTGGAACTCTCTGCCACAGAAGGTAGTTGAGGCCAGTTCATTGGCTATATTTAAGAGGGAGCTAGGTGTGGCCCTTGTGGCTAAAGGGATCAGGGGGTATGGAGAGAAGGCAGGTACGGGATACTGAGTTGGATGATCAGCCATGATCATATTGAATGGCGGTGCAGGCTCGAAGGGCCGAATGGCGTACTCCTGCACCTATTTTTCTATGTTTCAAGGAACCATGCAACCATCAACCATTCCTCTGCCCACCTGGCTAATTGATCCAGAACCTGCTGCAATCTTTCACAACCATCTTCACTATATGCAAAACCACTCACTTCTGTATCATCAGCAAACTTGCTAATCTTGCCCTGTTCTGTGACGTTCAAAAAGTGCTTGAGTAGCTCAGCGGGTCAGGCTGAGTATGGAGGTTGGGAGGTCATGTTGCAGTTGCATAAGAAGGTGGTGAGGCCGCATTCAGAGCATTGTATTCAGTTCTGGGCACCATGTTATAGGAAATATGTCATTAAACTGGAAAGGATACAGTGAAGATTTACGAGGATGTTGCCAGCACTAGAGGGCCAGAGCCATAGGGAGAGGTTGAGTAGGCTGGGACTCTATTTCATGGGACACAGGATGATGAGGAATGATCTAATCTATATTACTAAAACTGTTCTTGACCGCTTTCCCGATCTGTGCTGCGATTTCCAAGAGAACCCCGCCACCTACGGCCGTCATTTTTGGCTACCTCCCTCAGAGCCCCACTCTGCCGCATGTGTGCCGAGGATTTTTCCCGTCGATGAAATATGACCGAGATATTAATGTTTTTACATCATTCCCCAATCTCTCTGCTGCCCCCGCTGGCGGCAGGCGAGGGAGGGACTATAAAACCCGGAAGCGTTCCGCTTCAATCACTTTCTTCCCGACCACGAAGTGAAAGGGTCACGGCTCTCTGAGCTGCAGCTCTACTCCGAGGTGAGTCCCCTGCATGTGCTTTTTCAGCCGATTGATATGTATGTTGTTCACCATTCACCATGGTCTGAAGTTTCTTGGCATTTTGTTGGAAAGAGTTTGTATATTTGTCTATCTATATTGTCTTTTGAAATGTGTATCGAACATGAAATGCATTTGCAAATTTGTCTATCTATATTGTCTTTTAAAATGTGTATCGAACATGAAATGCATTTGTATATTTGTCTATCTATATTGTGTTTGAACTGTGCATTGAAAATAAAAACCATTTGCAAATTTGTCTATCTATATTGTCTTTTGAACTGTGAATTGAAAATAAAAACCATTTGCAAATTTGTCTATCTATATTGTGTTTGAAATGTGAATTGAAAATAAAAATCATTTGTAAATTTGTTTATCTATATTGTCTTTTGAAATGTGAATTGAAAATAAAAAACATTTGTATATTTGTCTATCTACATTGCATTTGAAATGTGAATTGAAAATAAAAACCATTTGTATATTTGTCTATCTATATTGTGTTTGAAATGTGAATTGAAAATAAACCCCATTTGTTATTGTTATAAAGCGTTTGCAAATTTGTTTCTCTTGTGTTTTAAAATGGTTGCACCGGTTTTCAGGTAACTAAAGCATGATGTCTATTGTGTTTGAAATGGTTCTGTAAATTGAAATGCATTTGTTGCAACGTTTTCAGGCGAGTAATGCACGAATGAAGCTTTTTATTTCGACCAGAACTGTGTTTAAATTTAAAATTGGCGTGCATTTTGTGATTTTGTCGGTTGCAAGATGGCGGCGATGACGTCATTTCCGGCGATCGGGAAGCCGGCGGCGATGACGTCGTTTCCGGTCGGAGGCAAGGCGGTGGCGATTACGTCATTTCCGGTGGGAGGCAAGATGGCGGCTGCCTGCTGAAGACGGAGTGCACGAGGTGTTGGATAAATCTACAGAACTGGTAAGTGTGTGTTTGTTGCAGCCACAGCGGCAATTGTGTTTCAGCAAAAGCTGCAATTGTGTTGCAGCCAAAGCTGCATTGCCTTTCAGCCACATACTACAATAGGATTTGAAGATTCGTTCAAATATTCGGCTGCTTTCTCTATGGTAAGTCTGTGTTTGTTGGACGTTATTTAAAAGCAGCATTTTGTTTCAGCAAAAGACTGTACAGCAGGATTTGAATATTCGTTTTGCACAGTGTATTTTAGTGTTGTGTGTGTGAATGTGTGAATATATATATGTGTGTGTGAATATATATATGTGTGTGAGTGTGTGTGAATATGTGTGTGTGAATATATATGTGTGTGTGTGTGTGAATATATATGTGTGTGAATATGTGTGTGTGTGTGTGTGTGAATATGTGTGTGTGTGTGTGTGAATATATATGTGTGTGTGTGTGAATATATATATGTGTGTGAATATATATATATATATATATATATATATGTGTGTGTGTGTGAATATATGTGTGTGTGCGTGTGAATATATGTGTGTGAATATATGTGTGTGTGTGTGCCTATCTGTGTGGGTGTGTGCTTATATCTGTGTGTGCCTCTCTCTGTTTTCTGTGTGTGCCTCTCTATGTGTGTGCTCTTATGTGTGTGTGTGTGTGTGTGCCTCTTCTCTTGTGTGCGTGCCTCTATCTGTGTGTGTGTGGTGTTCTCTGTGTGTGCGTGTGTGACTATTATGTGTGTGCGTGTGTGTCTATAATGTGTGTGTGTGACTATTATGTGTGTGTTATATCTATCTCTACTATCTCTCTGTGTGTGTGTGTACCCTTATGTGTGTGTGTACTATCTATGTGTGTGTGTGAATATATATGAATGTGTGTGTATATGTGTGTGTGTGTGAATAGGGGGTTGCACGTAAGGTCACAAGGTCATAGGACTTGACGCACGGAGCCGCTCAATCCATCTGAAAGACATCCGTCACTTCCAGTATATGTTATTAATGCAAGAAATGCGTACTTTCCTATCTGTTAAAAACCGCCAAAATTTTGAATTTGTGATCTGAAAAAAATGGTGGAAGTTGGGGTAAGTGTGAGAAACATGTACCCAACATTAGTATTCCAAACGTGAAATTAAATGTAGATAAAGAGAAGCGAGAATTGAAGGGACAACAGCAGCTAAAGTGCTTGGTAAACATTGGCTGTGCAGATATCGTAATTGAAAATATTGGAATTATCGTGTTTGCTCACTGCATTTCATCAACAGTAAGGCATTATTCGTGTTTTTTCTTGATTCCTTTGGTATCTAAAAATTCTCAGAAGTGATAAATCTGGCTGTAAATTTTTCTTCAGATGGGTATTCATTTTGTACGTAAAAACCCACTTGAGAACCATGGGCAATTTAAAAAAAAATACAGCCAGATTTATCACTTCTGAAACTTTTTAGATGCCAAAGGAATCAAGAAAAAACACAAATAATGCTTTAGTGTTGATGAAATGTAGTGAGCAAACGGCCAATGTTCGCTAAGCACTCTGTCTGTTGTCCCTTCAGCTCTCACATATTCACCGTCATTTCTCCTCACTTTTGGAATTCTGAAGTAGGCTAAATGTCTCACATGCGCATCCCGATTTCCATAATTATTTGCAGGGCAAAAATGGACATTTTCGGCGGGTTTTAACGGGCCCGCTACGTTCAGATTCAGATTCAGATTCAACTTTAATTGTCGTTGTCAGTGTACAGTACAGAGACAACGAAAAGCGGTTAGCATCTCCCTGGAAGATGGAGTTGGAAACAATGGTAAGTGCCTACCTGCAGTACATCGCGTGTAATCCATTTGGTGTAGCGTAGCAACAGTACGGGTCATGGGTCGTGACCCGACTGCCGTGAAACCTCCCTATATGTGTGTGTGTGAATATATATGTGTGCGTATATGTGTGTGTATGTGTGAATATGTGTGTGTGTACATGTGTGTGTCTGAATATGTGTGAGTGAATATGCGTGTGTGTGAATATGTACGTGTGTGTATATGTGTGTGTGTGTGTGTGAGAGTGAATATGTGTGTGTGAATATGTGTGTGTGTGAATATGTGCGTGTGTCTATATGTATGTGTGTGAATATGTGTGTGTGTGTACATGTGTGTGTCTGAATATGTGTGTGAGTGAATATGTGAGTGTGTGTGTGTGCGTGATTATATGTGTGTGTGTGTGAATATGAGTGTGTGTGCATATGTGTGTAAGTGCATGTGAATATATATATGTGTGTGTGAAATAATATAGTATTTCGTAGTTCAGAGCTTATTTGTTATGTTTAATAGTGTGATGGCTGTCAGGAAGAAGCTGTTCCTCAATGTAGATGTACAGTTTTCAGTTTACAAAAGTCGGACGTGACTCCAGAAGTTGGGCATCAGTCAGTCCATAAGCTGTGAGAGTCGGTCCAAAGGCCATGAGTTAATCACAAGGCAGTGAGTGAGTCCACAGGTGATGAGTAAATCGCTCACTGCCCCCTCTCCTCCACTGACATCCCCCACCTCAAGATGCTGTCCTCCGCCATGCTATAGGATACACCCCCTACTGAAGCCGTCCACATCCCCTGCATGAGGAAACCCCCCCTTCTCATCAGTTCACGACAACCCCCGCCTGAAGCTGCCCTTGGCTGCACGGCATTTACCACCCATAGGGCAGCGTCTTGAGGTGGGGGATGAGTCTGTGTGTGTGTGTGTTTGTGTGTGTGATTGAGTCTGTGTGTGCGTGTGTGTGAGTGAGTCCGTCTGTGTGTGTGTATGCGTCTATGTGTGTATGAGTCTATGTGTGTGTGTGTGTGTGTGTGTGGGTCTTTGTGTGAATGTGTGTGTCATTGAGTTTGTGTGTGCGTGAATGAGTCTGTTTGTGAATATGTGTATGAGAATGTGTGTGAGTGTGCTTCGTTGAATGATGACTTCTGAGATATTCTCAGATTTTCCTTCTTAAAATTTGATCGCTGACTGTCTCTATATTAAAATTATCAACAGGAAATACTCATCAAAAGGCAGTGAGCAGCAGAACACAACAAGACAAAACAAGTAAAAACTTAATAAATCTCATCTTTAAAATTTAAATTGTTCTTATATTTTAAGAGTCATTCACATTTTAAACTTTAATAAAACATTTTTTGCACTTTTAATGCTGTGTGTTCTTCATCACAATAGAACCTAATAGGCAGGAATGGCTGCTCTGTGGGAGAGCCACTAAGAGTGCATGGGGGGAGGTTGTTTGGAAATGCACTGAATGTCTGGGTGGGAGGGGATTGGCAAGGAGCAGAGTGGGGGGGGGGGTGAAGGTAGGCGGGGTGACTGAGTGAACTGCCAGCGTACAAGGCGTGAGTGACTTCACTGCCAGCTCACGAGCCGTGAGTTAGTGAGCTGCCAGCCCACCAGCTGTAAGTGACTGAACTGCCAGCCCAATAATCCATTCAGTTCACCCTCTTCCCCCTTCTCTCTAACAGTCTGTCACCTGTTTTGGGCAGAATTTCTGGCAGTTTCTCAGCCGCCAGCCTGCCAGGTCCGATTGATTGTATTGCCAGCCCTCAGTGACTGAGCTGCCAGCCCTCAGTGACTGTGCTGCCAGCCCAAAAACCCATTTGGCCCACAAATTCCATACTAGCCCTCTGGAAATCAGTACCTTCGGCCCCCAACACTCATACTAGTGCAACAGAAAGCACCCTCCCCCCCCCCCCCACCCACTGGTCAGCAATATTGGAATTGGTGGAGAGGTGGAATATTGTGTTGGGTGTCCAGCCCTCCCGTGTGATGTCGGGACCCAACGGGTCCCACTTAGTCTAGTAGTGTATAAAATCATGATTTGAATAGATATGGTTGAGTCTTTAGCTCAGAGTAGGTGAATCGAGGAGCAGAAGACATATGTTTAAGGTGAACGGCAAAAGATTTAATAGGAATCTGAGGGGTATGTTTTTCACACAAAGGGTGGTAGGTGTATGGAACACGCTGCCAGAGGAGGTAGTTGAGGCGGGGACTATTGCAACATTTAAGACAGTTAGATAGGTACATGGATAGGACAGGTTCGGAGGGATATGGATCAAACGTGGGCCGGTGGGACTAGTACAGATGGGACATGCTGGGCCGAAGGGCCTGTTTCCACACTGTATCACTCTATGACTCTATCTATCTTTCCCTCTCAAACACATTCTCCTGCCTTCTCCCCATTACCTCTGATACCCGTATCAATCAAGAATCTATCAATCTCCTCCTGAAAAATGTCCATTGACTTGACCTCCACAGCTGTCTGTGGCAATGAATTCCACAGTTCACCACCCTCTGACATTAAGAAATTCCTGCTCATCTCCTTCCTAAATGAACGTCTTTTAATTCTGAGGCTGTGGCCAATGGTCCTAGACTCTCCCACTAGTGGAAACATCCTCTCCACATCCACCCATCCAGGTTTTTACCAGGCTGGGACAGACTGAAACAGCTTCACACCATGTCCCAAAGCTCGTGTGTTGTCCTGCATCACCCAAGGCAGCAAAGACGTTATAGGAGAGGGCAAGCACCGTAACAAAGTAGCTCACGATGGTTTGGGTAACATTCAGGAATGTTGCCACATCATGAATATTACTGAAGAACGGTCTTGACCCGAAATATAATCTCCAGAGATGCAGCCTGACTCACTGAGTTACTCCAGCACTCTGTGACATGTCATCTATCCATGTTCTCCAGAGATGCTGCCTGACCCGCTGAGTTACTCCAGCACTCTGTGAAACGTCGCCTATTCATTTTCTCCGCAGATGCTGCCTGACCCGCTGAGTTACTCCAGCACTTTGTGTCTATTTTCCCTTCACCCATCTGCGCAAGCCCACTCTCCCCCTTCCATTCCTATGTTCCTTTCCACCCATAAACCTCTCACTGCCTTTACATTTCACTCCTCTTTCAAATCTGCTCTACTTATCTACCTTCATTTTTCTTCTTAACTTTTTAGTCATAGAATGATGCAGTGTGGAAACAGGCCCTTCAGCTGAACTTGCCCACACCGACCAACATGTGCCATCTAAACTTGTCCCACTCACACCCGATTGGCCCATATCCATCTAAATCTGTCCTATCCATGTACATGTCCAAATGTCTCTTAAACATTAGGATAGTCCCAGCCTTAACTACCTCCTCTGGCAGCTCGTTCCATACACCCAGCACCCTTTGTGTGAAAAAGCTACCTCTCAGATTCCTGTTAATTTCTGAAATATTGGTCATAATTTGGTGCATAAATGCTCCAAAATAAGGCTCAGAATGCATCAGAGAGCATCTAAAACCCCTTAAGCAGGCCCTGGACCCTGGCATCGAGGGACATCATGCTTCGTGCTCATGATGTGCGCAGCGCGCACACTATTTCACATTAATTTCTTTGTAATCCTGTCATGCCACCCCCCTTTTTGGAAAGCTTCATACGGGCCTGTATTAGGCCTCCACTCAACCTTCATTACTCAGAGAAAACTATCCAATTTTTGATGCCTTAACTCAGACCATATTTCCAAATGATGTGTATTCTAGTGGATCATTTGACAGCTTTCCTCATGATCCACAATTCTGCAAATAGTTCTATCGTTTTTCAACTTACTAACTCGACCACCTATGTTTTTGTCCAAATCATGGACACGTTTAGGAATTGCAGCGGTTCCAGAACTGATCCTTGCAGAATATTATTGGTCACAAACCTAGTCAGAATAACACTCCTCCACCACTATTCCTCTCTCCTGTTTCCCCTCTCTAAGCTCTTTGCTTTGTTTCCTGTCGCTACAGTCTTCACCATTCTGCAGCATCCACTCCCCTCCGATTTCACTCACCTGCTCCTTGAATGAGACTCGATGATTCCTTGTTTGATGAATCTCGGTCATGATGGATTTCGCCATTTGGATCAATTCCAGGGCCGTGAACCACATCTCCTATTCCTCTCCCTCTGGACGGACATTGTTCCCCTTCCTCTTCAGCGGTTTCACATTCCATTGAGGCTCCGCTCTTAATCCCCCTTTGCTTTTCTGTCGTTGTTCCTGTGTTCTGACCATCTTTCTTTGATGAGGTGCCTGGCCAAAGACTTTTGAGGAAATTGCCCACTTGAGTAAATATCACACCTGAAAAAAAAACATTAATTGCAGATTGCAGAGAAATTTCTAATTGAGAAAAGCACAGGTTTGGAATAGCCGACAGCAATCTGAGTTGACATTCTGGGGCAGGGGTAGGGAATCTTTTCATGTTGGAATGCTGTATTAAGTTAGCTGTAATCTAATAAGGCCGCATCCAAGAAACTTCAATTAGATATAATGCACATTATTTTGTAAAAATCTAACTACTATGGACTAACTTCAAGAAAATGATACGATGTTGTTCATTCTAAAGTTAATTAACCTTTTAATTGCTTTGTTGTGACAGCTTTTTGTGGGAAAGCATTTGATTATTTGGTTGCAACATGGAGGTACACAGTTTCAGCTGATCCTCTAGATGGGTATCCGTCATTTGTGACCTTAAGGGCATCTTGATTTGGGTTAGTTAGGAGAATGTAATCGCAGCAATAACTGGTTGAAAAGCAAGAAAGCATTTTTCGTGCGGTGAGGATTATTTCGTTGAATCTTCTTTTATTCTTTGGTATTTTAAATAATAAAAGTCTCACAAAAACATATTAATAAAAATAAAAAGATTTGTTCTACAAAATTTGGATTCATTCAAAAGGCCGCTGTTAACGGCCTAGAAGGCCGCATGTGGCCTTAAGGCCGCATGTTCCCCATCCCTGGATAAGAACGTGGAAGAAGCTGTCCTTGAATCTGGTGCTATGTAATCTCCATTTATCTAATATAAAATTTGGATGCTTGTTACTTTGAGATAATCTGATAATTTTGTTCCAAGTACTCCTGATTTTAGCCTTGCAGTTATCTGCCAAAATACTGATCACGACCAAGCATTTCTACCGCCGCAACTGGATTTGAACCAGTATTTGTAGATGATTAGTCAACATGTTAGACGGAGAAGTAACATTTCAAGTTTAATCCTGATAAGTGCACGTTGACACATGGTGGAGGGATAAATATAACCAGCATATTCACCATGAATGACAAGGGCCTCGAGACCACTGAGAAAGACCCATACAAATCCAAGCGCAGGCTTGGCGATCGCTTCGCCCAACACCTCCGCTCGGTTCGCAACAACCATCCTGATCTCCCGGTGGCTCAGCACTTCAACTCCCCCTCCCATTCCCAATCCGACCTTTCTGTCCTGGGCCTCCTCCATGGCCAGAGTGAGGCCCACCGTAAATTGGAGGAGCAGCAGCTCATATTTCGCTTGGGCAGTTTACACCCAAGCGGTATGAACATTGACTTCTCCAATTTCAGGTAGTCCCTGCTTTCTCCTCCCCTTCCCAGCTCTCCCTCAGCCCACTGTCTCCGCCTGTTCCTTTCTTCTTCCCCCCCCCCCCCCCCCCACCCTCACATTAGTCTGACGAAGGGTCTCGACCTGAAATGCCGCCATTTCTTTCACTCCATAGATGCTGCCTCACCCGCTGGGCTTCTCCAGCATTTTTGTCTACATACAAATCCATAGATCCCTAAAGTAAGCAGCACACACAAAGATAACATTTAACATTCTTGTCATTAGCTGCAGCATAGAATGCAAGTGAAGGGAGGCCTTGATACAGGGAGTTGATTAAGCCTTAAGTTGGAGGAATGTGCAATTCTGATCTCCATACTGGGGTAACGATATAGGTAAAAAACGGGATGAGGTCCTACAAGATGAATTTAGGGAGCTAGGAGATAAACCTAAAAGTAGGACCTCAATGGTAATAATCTCTGGATTACTACCAGTACCACGGGCCAGTCAGAGTAGAAATAGGAGGATATTGCAGATGAATACGTGGCTTGAAAAATGGTGCAAGGGGGATGGATTCAAATTTTTAGGGCATTGGAACCAGTTCTCGGGGAGGTGGGACCAGTACAAACAGGACTGTCTGCACCTGGGCTGGAATGGAACCAATGTCCTTGGGGGAGTGTTTGCTAGTGCTGTCGGGGAGGATTTAAACTAATGTGGCAGGGGGATGGGTACAAGAGCAGAGAGGCAGGGGGGGTGTAAAATGAGGGTAGAAGCAATAGGTAGCAAGGTGAAAAGTAAAAGTGGCAGGCAGACAAAACCAGGGCAAAAATCAAAAAGGGCCACTTTTCAACAAAATTGTATAAGGGGTAAGAGCGTTGTAAAAACAAGCCTGAAGGCTTTGTGTCTCAATGCAAGGAGTATTCGTAATAAGGTGGATGAGTTGAACGTGCAGATAGCCATTAATGATTATGATATAGTTGGGATCACGGATACATGGCTCCAGGGTGACCAAGGCTGGGAGTTGAACATCCAGGGATATTCAATATTCAGGAGGGATAGAGAGAAAGGAAAAGGAGGAGGGGTAGCGTTGCTGGTTAGAGAGGAGTATAACGCAATAGAAAGGAAGGACATTAGTTTGGAGGATGTGCAATCGGTATGGGTAGAGCTGCGAAACACTAAGGGGCAGAAAACGCTGGTGGGTTGTGTACAGGCCACCTAACAGTAGTAGTGAAGTTGGAGATGGTATCAAACAGGAAATTAGAAATGCGTGCGACAAAGGCAAAACAGTTATAATGGGTGACTTCAATCTACATATAGTTTGGGTGAATCAAATTGGCAGGCGTGCTGAGGAAGAGGATTTCTTGGAATGTATGCGGGAAGTTTTCTAAACCAACATGTAGAGGAACCAACGAGAGAGCAGGCTATTCTAGACTGGGTATTGAGTAATGAGGAAGGGTTAGTTAGCAGTCTTGTTGTGCGTGGCCCCTTGGGCAAGAGTGACCATAATATGGTTGAGTTCTTCTTTAGGATGGAGAGTGACATTGTTAATTCAGAAACAAGGGCCCTGAACTTAGAGAAAAGTGACTTTGAGGGTATGAGAAGTGAATTGGCCAAGATTGACTGGCAATTAATTCTAAAAGGGTTGACGGTGGATATGCAATGGAAGACATTTAAAGACTGCATGGATGAACTACAAAAATTGTTCATCCTAGATTGGCAAAAGAATAAATCAGGGAAGGTAGTGCATCCGTGGATAACAAGGGAAATCAGGGATAGTATCAAAGCGACGGATGATGCGTACAAATTAGCCAGAAAAAGCAGCATACCAGAGGACTGGGAGAAATTCAGAGACCAGCAGAGGAGGACAAAGGGCTTAATTAGGAAAGGAAAAATAGATTATGAAAGAAAACTGGCAGGGAACATAAAAACTGACTGCAAAGGTTTTTATAGATATGTGAAAAGAAAGAGATTAGTTAAAACAAATTTAGGTCCCTTGCAGTCAGAAACAGGTGAGTTGATCATGGGGAACAAGGATATGGCGGACCAATTGAATAACTACTTTGGTTCCGTCTTCACTAAGGAAGACATAAATAATCTGCCGGAAATAGCAGGGGACCGCGGGTCAAAGGAGTTGGAGAAATTGAGTGAAATCCAGGTTAGTCGGGAAGTGGTGTTGGGTAAATTGAATGGATTAAAGGCCGATAAATCCCCAGGGCCAGATAGGCTGCATCCCAGAGTACTTTTTTTTTAGTTTTTTTTTTTTAAATTTATTTTATTAGAAGTTAATACAATACAAAACAATACAGTGGCACCTAATTTTAGGTGCCAACTATGTCATACCGTAATCCATTCTATGTACAACCTCTAGTTTTATGTTATGAGTAGGCAAGACAAGAAAAAGAAAACAATAGAAAGGGGAAAGAGTGGAAAAATAGATGGTAGAGAGTAGAAAAATGTGAAGTGTGGATATAAAAAATAAAAATAAAAAAATAAAAGAAAAAAGAAAAGGTGGAAAGTAGAAATAGAAGAAAAGGCCCCTTAAAAGAGAATTTTTCAAATCTATATTCGGAGATGTAGATCTATCCACGTCATGAACTGAAATCAGCAATCCTTATGGTACCGCTGCATCACATGATTCCAAAAAGTCGATAAAAGGAGACCAACTCCTTAAGAATTGGTCATATTTATCTATTAGTCGGAGTCTCATTTCTTCAAGGCGTGCTATGTCCATCATATTCCTAATCCACATTTTAACAGTTGGTATGGTTGTATTTTTCCAAAATTTAAGTATCAATTTCTTTCCAATTATTAACCCATAATTAAAAAAAACATTTTGGTCTTTATTTAAATTGGTATCTTCTCCTATTATTCCAAAATATAATCCATTCCATTTTGGGTTCTATTCTTGACTTGAAGAGCTTTGTAAATATATCAAATATATCACTCCAAAATTTATTCAACTTTGTACATCCTACAAATGAATGTGTTAAATTAGCGTTTTGAAACAAACATTTATCGCATCTGGGAGAGACGTTTGGATAAAATTTATTCAACCTCGTTTTTGAATAATATAGTCTATGTAATAATTTGAATTGAATTAAATTATGTCTTGTATTAATAGAACAGTTATGTGTATTCATCAAATACTTTTCCCATCTATCCTTCGAGATCTTTATCATTAGCTCATGTTCCCAATCTTCCCTTAGTGCTTCTGTTGAGGGTGATTCTCTATATAATATATTATTATAAAAGTATGAAATTAATTTTTGTGAATCAGCCTTAATATTCATTGCTTCTTCTAAAGGGTCTAAAAATATAGTTTGAAATCTATGTATATATTTCTTCATAAAGTCACATACCTGTATATATTTAAAATATTGATTATCCTTCAATTTAAATTTCAATTTAAATTGTTGAAATGATAACAGTTTACCCAATTCATACATATCCCCTACTTTCCTAATCCCCAGTCTATCCCATTGTTGATATGTGTTGTCGATGAGAGAAGGTTTGAATGCGGGGTTGTTCAATAGTGGGGTTAGTACTGATAAATTATTTAATTTCAAGGATACTTTTATTTGTTTCCAAATTCTTATTATATTGTGAATAATTGGGTTCTTCTTATATATTATACTATTCAATTTTATCGGTGAGAGCAGGATCGTTCCTATATCGTGCGGATAGCACTCCTCTTTCTCCATTCTTATCCACTCCAACTGCTGAGTGGAACTATCCAGCCAGTACATTATGTTCTTAATATGCACTGCCCAGTAGTAATACATAAAGTTAGGTAATGATAAACCCCCAACTTCTTTAGATTTGCACAAATGCTTTCGTTGAATTCTATGTGTTCTGTAATCCCATATAAAATTAGTGACAGTGGAATCTAGTTTTTTGAAAAAATATTTTGGAATATATATTGGGATCGCTTGAAACAAATATATTAATTGTGGTAAGAAAGTCATTTTTATAGCGTTAATTCTACCTATCAATGAGAGCGGAAGTGTTTTCCAAAATTTAATCATATCATTCAGTTTATTTAATAGTGGTATAAAATTGGCACTAAATAATGATTTGTGTCTTCTTGTAATTTGAATACCCAGATACTTGAATTTTTCTGTTGCAATTTTGAAGGGGAATTTTAGTAAGTGTCTCGAATCCTGTGGTTTTAAAGACATAATTTCGCTTTTATCCCAATTTATTCTATATCCTGAAAAAGAGCCGAATTCCTTAATTAGTGTTAATAAGGTGGGTATACTCGTTTGTGTATTAGTAATATATAAAAGAATATCATCAGCATATAGTGACATTTTATTCTTTGAATCCTTATTGTTATATCCGTGAATATTCGGGTGATTTCTAATCCTTTCGGCCAACGGTTCTATCATAAGGGCAAATAGCAATGGTGATAAAGCACACCCTTGCCTATTACCCCTTAATAAGTAAAATTTTGGAGATAGCGTATTGTTAGTTAATATTCTTGCCGTAGGTCTATCGTAAAGTAGTTTAACCCATCTAATAAAATTCTCTCCCATATTGAATTTTTGGAGTACCTTGTATAAATACTGCCATTCTACTTGATCAAATGCCTTCTCTGCATCCAGCGTGATAACTGAAATATCTTCATTGTCCTCATTATGAGAGTACATTATATTGAAAAGCCTTCTCAAATTATTAAATGATTGTCTTTTGGGTATAAATCCCGTTTGATCCGTATTTATTAAATTGTTAATATAAATATTTAGCCTTCTAGCTAGAATCTTTGCTAAAATTTTCTGATCCGTATTTAGTAGTGAAATAGCTCTATAAGAACCCGGTTCATCTAAATCTTTATCTTTTTTTGGTATAAGTGTTATTGTTGCTTCTGCTAGGGTTTCTGGTAGTTTATTTTCGGTATAAGCCTGCGTGTATAAATTGAATAATCTTGGTATAATTGACTCCTGAAATCTTTTATAAAATTCATTACTAAAACCGTCTGGTCCTGGGGTCTTCCCATTTTTCAGTGAGTTTATTATTTGTTTTATTTCTTCACTAGTAATCCGTGCTCCTAATTGCTCTTGTTCTAAACTATCCAATTTTGGGAGCTTGCAATTATCTAAAAAATTTGTAATTTTACTTACATCTGTATTTATTTTAGATGTATATAAATTGTGATAAAATTGGGCAAACCTATTGTTAATATCCTTAGGCAGTGTTAAAAACTCACCCTTATCCGATTTAATTTTAGTAATAGTTTTTTCCTTTTCTCGTTGCTTCAGTTGCCTCGCAAGTAGTTTATGTGGCTTATCCCCAAATTCGAAGTGTGCTTGTTTTGTAATTTGGAATAATTTTATTACTCTAGCCGATAGTATTCTATTGACTTTATATTTCAATAAAGTTATCTTATTATGTTTATTTATGGTTGGGTCAGTTGCATTGTCCAGTTCTAGTAGTTTTATTTTCTGTTCTATCCGCTGAAGTTCTCTTTTATTTTCCTTATTTTGAAAACTTTGGTAAGAAATTATGACGCCGCGAATATATGCCTTAAAGGTTTCCCATAAAAGCGGTGCAGAAATACCCGGCATGTCATTTATTTCGAAAAAAAGTTTTATTTGTTCTTTTATATACTCATAACCCTGCGGGTTATTTAATATATGTACATTGAATCTCCAAAAAGGTTTTATACTCGGCATTCCCTCAATTTTAAATATAAAAGTCAATGGTGAATGATCAGAAATAATACTATTATGATATGATGGTTTATTCGTATACGGGATTAATTTTGTGTCCAATAAAAAATAGTCAATTCGCGAATAAGTTTTGTGAACTGATGAATAAAATGAGTATTCCCTACCACTTGGATTTGCTATTCTCCAAATATCAGCTATGTTATTATTTTTTATATAAGTATTTAAAAATTCACAGGTCTTAGTTTTAACAAGACGCTTCCCTAGCTTTATTGATTTTTCTAAGTATGGATCTATAACACAGTTGAAATCTCCCCCCATTATTATATTTTGATAATTATGCTCTGCGATTAAATCTATTATTTTCCTAAAAAATTGTGGGTTATCAAAATTAGGCGCGTAAATATTTATCATAGTTAATGGTGTATTGTAAATTTCTCCCGTGACTATAACATATCTTCCCTCTTTATCAGATATAGATTTCTTTAATTTAAAAGGTATACCCTTCCGAATTATAATAGCCGTGCCTCTTGCTTTAGAGGTGAATGAGGAGTAATAGGTTTGACCTATCCAATTTGCCCTTAATCTGATCTGAGTTTGTTGTTTCAGATGTGTCTCTTGTAGGAAAGCAATATCCATATTTAATGATTTTAATTGTGCCAGAATTTTACCCCTCTTAATTGGCTCATTCGCACCTCTGATGTTCCAACTACAGAAGGTGAGACCTCCGATATTTATTCGACTATTATCTTGCATTGGCTATTATTACCAGACTGTATGATTCATGTGATGCAGCCAAGTACCTCGGAATCCCGAATCCAGAGTTGTCCTTCATAATTTCTACAGTAGTTCTACATCTCCTGACACTTTTAAACATAAATAAGGGAAAGAGAAAAACATAAAATAAAGTGTACATAAAAATTGTTAAATCACACAACAAATAATTGTGAATAAACAAAAAAAGTGAATGTAATTTATCAAAAAAGCGATAAATTACAAAAAAGCCACCTAAGGTAGCTAGATTTGTTTTTAAATTGACCTCCGTCGATGAGATTATGCACTGGGCCTTGTCCCCCTATTAGAATTTGACCCCACGTTAGTCGGTTCCCTCTAATTGTTACCAAAATTATCATATCAGGTCAATTAATTGCTGAACAGCTTAAAATAGAATAAAATAAAAGGGAAGGTAGAAGATTTGGATTAAAATTAAAGAAATTATGGGTTAAAGTACCTCGTCAATAATGACACTTTTCATTTACCTGTATGTTAAGTGATTCATAATTAGTATTTAGTATTTAAAATATATGTCTAACCTCCCCCATCCTTCCTGCTATATAGTTAGTCGTGTTAGTATAGTACATTGCGCCTTTAACGTTAGTTGAGTTTATTGCGCGTAAGTGGTTAATTAGTTAGTTAATTATATATATATAAATAATAGGTCATATATCATATAGTGTGGAACAGATGCCTCATAATGGCCATTTCAAAATGAGATGGTCTCATAGTTCTCCGTGCTGATGGGTTTGTTGACGAGCTTGCGACCTTGAGCTTCCATCTGTGCTTTCAGTTCAGAAGTTTAATTCGGCCTCTGTTATTGAACAACACATTCTTGCCAGATAAGCCTGTCTGGTAACCGTCTGAAGCGTTCTAGTGTCTTAATTGAAACAGAAAAAACAAAGTTCCACAGATAAAATGTCTATTATTCTGTTCCTCCTTGAATTTTGTTTAAAATCTCCTGGGCGTATTTGCAAGCAGAGTCCGGGTCCGTAAATGAGCGTTGCTTGCCCTTAAACGTAATTAGCATTTTCGCTGGATAGATCACGCCATAACGAACTTCAGAATGTCCATATAAAATACTGCTTGCCCTTTTAAACTCGCGTCTTTTTGCCAAAATTTCCCGAGGATAATCCCTGTAGAATCTTACGATATTATCAGCAAATGTAAGATTTTCTCCATAGGTTATCTTCTTTAATAGCGTTTCCAAAGTTGAAATATCCAGGAACTTTACAATGATTTGCCTTGGTTTAGCATTATCATGTTTTTGGAAGCGACCCACTCGATGAGCCAGATCTATCTTTGGTTTTTCTGGAAGTTTGAAAACATCTTTAAGTAGATTAGTATTAAAATCACGCATTTGAAGGCCGTGTTCAGCACCCTCTTTAACTCCTACTATTCTCAGATTTTGCCTCCTTGACCTGGCCTCTAAATCTTGACATTTCTCATTCAGTTTATTCGTTAGCTCCCAATTAGTATCGTGTTGTTTTTTCAGACCTTGTATTTCTTGGCTCATCTGTTCCATTTCACCATCCATCTCTTCCATCAATTTTTCCGAGTCTGTTAATTGCTTCAGCAGGGTGTCATGTTTATTGTTATAATCTTTCTGGATACTTTCCAATTCCTTCGCCATCCTGGACTCCAAATCTTTAAACTGCTGGTTCAGGGCTACATAAAGCTCTTTTACTTCGCCGCAGCTATTATCAATTTTCTTAGAAAGATTGCCCTCCATAGTGGAGAAGTTGTTCTGCATTGTAGAATTCATTTTGGCAAATTGCTTCTGAAGATCTTTAGTAATATCTTTAAGAATATTAGCTCTTACCGTTTCTTCCCAGCTTTTCATTTCTTTCTCCTTTGTATCACTTCTCGCAGCCATATCGCTTGTAGGTTGTTGAGGTTCCAGCTCCTCTTCCAAACTTTCAAAAGTGAGTTCCGAGGTGGTTTCAAGCTCATCCAGAGCTTTTTGGAGCTGGAAACAGATTGTAGTTTTCTTGGGTCCTTTCTGACCTCTTCGCTTTCTCATCCAGTTTTAAGGATAAGATCGTTTAAAATCCCAAATCCACCGGTACCGTTTGATGGAGTCAGTACCCTCGACGTTCAGCAAACCTGATAAGATTTTTTTAACTCGATCCTGGCATGGGAGTCGACTTTAAACACGATTTGTTGGAGGAGAGCTCAGTGCAGCTGCCTTCACTGCTTCATAGCAGCCACCGGAAGTCTCTGCATCCCAGAGTACTTAAGGAAGTAGATCCAGAAATAGTGGATGCATTAGTAATAATCTCTCAAAACTCTTTCGATTCTGGAGTAGTTCCTGAGGATTGGCCGGTAGCAAACGTAACCCCACTTTTTAAGAAGGGAGGGAGAGAGAAAACGGGGAATTACAGACCAGTTAGTCTAACATCAGTAGTGGGGAAACTGCTAGAGTCAGTTATTAAAGATGGGATAGCAGCATATTTGGAAAGTGGTGAAATCATTGGACAAAGTCAGCATGGATTTACGAAAGGTAAATCATGTCTGACGAATCTTATAGAATTTTTCGAGGATGTAACTAGTAGCGTGGATAGGGGAGAACCAGTGGATGTGGTGTATCTAGACTTCCAGAAGGCTTTCGACAAGGTCCCACATAAGAGATTAGTATACAAACTTAAAGCACACGGCATTGGGGGTTCAGTATTGATGTGGATAGAGAACTGGCTGGCAAACAGGAAGCAAAGAGTAGGAGTAAACGGGTCCTTTTCACAATGGCGGGCAGAGACTAGTGGGGTACCGCAAGGCTCAGTGCTGGGACCCCAGCTATTTACATTACATATTAATGATCTGGATGAGGGAATTGAAGGCAATATCTCCAAGTTTGCGGATGACACTAAGCTGGGGGGCAGTGTTAGCTGTGAGGAGGAAGCTAGGAGACTGCAAGGTGACTTGGATAGGCTGGGTGAGTGGGCAAATGTTTGGCAGATGCAGTATAATGTGGATAAATGTGAGGTTATCCATTTTGGTGGCAAAAACAGGAAAGCAGACTATTATCTAAATGGTGGCCGATTAGGAAAAGGGGAGATGCAGCGAGACCTGGGTGTCATGGTACACCAGTCATTGAAAGTAGGCATGCAGGTGCAGCAGGCAGTGAAGAAAGCGAATGGTATGTTAGCTTTCATAGCAAAAGGATTTGAGTATAGGAGCAGGGAGGTTCTACTGCAGTTGTACAGGGTCTTGGTGAGACCACACCTGGAGTATTGCGTACAGTTTTGGTCTCCAAATCTGAGGAAGGACATTATTGCCATAGAGGGAGTGCAGAGAAGGTTCACCAGACTGATTCCTGGGATGTCAGGACTGTCTTATGAAGAAAGACTGGATAGACTTGGTTTATACTCTCTAGAATTTAGTAGATTGAGAGGGGATCTTATAGAAACTTACAAAATTCTTAAGGGGTTGGACAGGCTAGATGCAGGAAGATTGTTCCCGATGTTGGGGAAGTCCAGGACAAGGGGTCACAGCTTAAGGATAAGGGGGAAATCCTTTAAAACCGAGATGAGAAAAACTTTTTTCACACAGAGAGTGGTGAATCTCTGGAACTCTCTGCCACAGAGGGTAGTTGAGGCCTGTTCATTGGCTATATTTAAGTGGGAGTTAGATGTGGCCCTTGTGGCTAAGGGGATCAGAGGGTATGGAGAGAAGGCAGGTACGGGTTACTGAGTTGGATGATCAGCCATGATCATATTGAATGGCGGTGCAGGCTCGAAGGGCTGAATGGCCTACTCCTGCACCTAATTTCTATGTAAGGATGCCTTTGCACTGGAGATGATGCAGAGGAGCTTCATCAGGATATTGCTCAGAAATGAATATTTCAATTATCAGCAGAGACTGGACTGATTTAAGTCGTCTTCCTTGAAAAAGAGGACTCATTTATTAGACAATTCCTGCATCCGCCCACCTGTGACTGTGATGGCCCTGTAGATGTCAACTCTCTGTGCTCAACCCCTTCCCTATTCCCGCTTCCGTATGAACATAATTTCTTGTATCAGCTCTACGCCCACTGTCAGGGCATCATATATATGTAACAGAAGGCACACAAACATTTTTGTTTCTTTGATGTAGAGGCCAATGAAATACCTCCCCAGTCGCCACCTTCAGCCATGATGTCGACAGGAGTTCACAAACTCTGTAGCTCTGGAATAAACAATATTAACAAAACAATCAGGTGACAATTGAATGTGAAGGAAAACATTGCCTTGTGAACCATCAAACAGCATTACAGTGCAGCGGAGATGTGAAAAACACCCCTCCCAAATAATAGACAATATGTGCAGGAGTAGGCCATTCGGCCCTTCGAGCCAGCACCGCCATTCAATGTGATCATGTCTGATCATCCACAATCAGTACCCCGTTCCTGCCTTCTCCCCATATCCCCTGACTCCGTTAACTCTAAGAGACCTATCTAGCTCTCTCTTGAAAGCATCTAGAGAACCGGCCTCCACCGTCCTCTGAGGCAGAGACAGCCACAGATACACAACTCTGTGTGGTAACAAGATAACAAATTAATAAACAAGAAAAGCAGGTGTAGACCACCTAGCTTTTCATGTCTGCCCTGTCATCCATAAGACTTTGTCTGATCTATACAAGGCAGCAATTCATCATCTAGCCAATTAACTGGCCTTCTGTGGCAGAGAATTCCACAGATTCACCACTCTCTGCGTGAAAAATGTTTTTCTCATCTCGGTCCTAAAAGACCCCCTTATCCTTAAACTGTGACCCCTTGTTCTGGACTTCCCCAACAGCGGGAATAATCTTCCTGCATCTAGCCTGTCCAACCCCTTAAGAATTTTGTACGTTTCTATAAGATTTCCCCTCAATCTTCAAAATTCTAGCGAGTAAGAGCCGAGTCTTTCTTCATATGAAAGTCCTGCCAACCCAGGAATCAGTCTGGTGAACCTTCTCTGTACTCTCTATGGCAAGAATGTCTTTCCTCAGACTCTCTGCAGAGCCTTCTTGTCATGGACAGAGCAGTTCCCAAACCAAATCGTGATGTTTCCGGACAAGATGCTTTCCACAACCGCTGAGTAGAAGCACTGGAGGATCCTCAGAGACACTCTGAATTTCCTCAATTGCCTGAGGTGGTAAAGGCCCTGCCTTGCCTTTCTCACCAGTGCTGCAGCATGTGATGTCCATGTCAGATCCTCTGAGATGTGGACTCCCAGGTATTTAAAGCAGCTCACCCTATCCACAGTATCCCCATTTATCTTCAATGGTGTGTACGTCCTCAGAAGATGTGCCCTCCTAAAGTCCACAATCAGCTCCGTAGTTGTTTTGATATTCAAGAGGCGGCTGTTGTCCTGACACCAGTGCCAGATCAGCCTCCTCCTCCCGGTAGGCCTTCTCATCTATATCAGAGATCAGGCCCACCACCACAGTGTCATCAGCAAACTTGATTATAGAGTTGGAGCTGAACCTAGCCACACAGTCATGTGTGTACAGGGAGTACAGTAAGGGGCTGAGGACGCAACCCTGGGGCGATCCTGTGCTGAGGGTGAGGGACTTCAATGTATTCCCTCCCATCTTGACTACCTGGGGCCTGGCAGTGAGAAAGTCCAGGGCCCAGGCACACAGGGGGGTGTTGAGCCCCAATTCCAGCAGCTTCTCGGCCAGTCTAGAGGGGACTATCGTGTTGAAGGCTGAACTGAAGTCTATGAACAGCATCCTCACATAGCCCCTCTTCTGGCTGTCAAGGTGAGAGAGAGCGGTTTGCAGAACCTGGGAGACCGCATCGTCCGTGGATCTGTTCGGACGGTATGTGAATTGTAGCGGGTTCATGTTGCGAGGGAGGAAGGCACAGATGTGTTTCTTGACCAGCCTCACAAAGCATTTCATGACTACCGAGGTGAGGGCCACCGGACGGTAGTCATTCAGACAAGCTGACGGAGGCATTTTTAGGTACAGATACAATGATGGATCTTTTGAAGCAGGCAGGGACCGCGGACTTGGCCAGGGAGAGGTTGAATATTGTAGTGGGCACCGGAGCTAGCTGCGTAGCACAAGACTTAAGTACTCGCCCCGAGATGCCATCTGGGCCTACAGCATTCCTCGTGTTCGCACGTGTCAGAGCCCTCCTCACGTCATGCTCGGACAACGAGAATGTGTGCACATCCCCAGCGATGGACCACCCTTCAGCTTCGACAGCCTGCACGCTGGCGGTGTTGTCGTTAGTCGGCAGACCTGGGGTGATGTTGCCCATCTCGAAACTAGCGTAGGAGTTCAGGTCATCAGCTAGAGAGGTGCCGGCCCTTCCGGTTGAGGGGGGGCTGCTCCAGTAGTTGGTTACAGTCCGTAGCCCCTCCCACAGGCGCCTGGTGTCCTGCTGCTCCATCTGTGACTCCATCTTGTCTCTGTACCTCCTTTTTGCATCCTTCACCCCCCTTCGCAGTCGGTACACGTCCATATTTCCGGATTCCAGGCCCAAGTTGTAGGAAGCAGTGCGAGCATACAAGGCAACACGAACGGACCTGTCCACCCAGGGTTTTTGATTCGGAAAGGTGCTAACCCTTACCGTGGGGACGATGTATTTGTTTATCTTACGGTGTGTGTGATCTGGCCAAGTACAAATTACTACCATTTGTTACCAGTGTAATAACGTCAATGTGTATTTACTTTATTGATTAAAATAGTGCATGCAGAAAACAATGGAAGTGTAATGGTTGATGGTCCATTATCAGAACTGGGACTGTAATCAAATGCTGCTCAAACTGCTGAGTGTTTCCAGCATGTTTCTCTTTTTCATTCAGATCTTCTGGAATAACAATATTTAAAAAAAATTCCATACCAAAAAAACGGTTACGAAAGTCACACGTCATCCTACAGTGGTCAATAGATTTGTGCAAATTTCATATTTCCACTCACATACCCAATAGTCCCAACTCATTTGAATAATGAAATAACTGACATGTACAAAACACATTCTGTGTTGCAAATCCGAAATCCTCAAAAGCATCCTTTCCTTTCACTATCATTCTGCTGCAACTTCTCCTGGGATCACTGTCCCTCAGCCTCTTCAAAATAAATGTTCACGCATGTGGTACATCCGTCAAAGGGAATGCTTACAATTCCTTGGTCAGGCTCAAATTGGTGTATTGTGGAGCCGTATGGGATCCTTTCAACAACAACAAGTTCACCCTGAAGAAAGTACAACGCCGAGCAGCCCGCTTTGTATGTAACGACCACAAGCGCAAATCTAGCATTAATAATACGCTGACTTCACTCGGATGGGATACCCTGGATCTCCGCAGAATCAGGCTAAGACTTATTGCAATTTACAAGGAGATTCACAAATTCACGCCATCAAATCTCCCGTCATCCCAGAGCACCAACTGCCATTAAACAAGACAAAATAATGGTCCCTACATCATCAACTCGCTAAATTTCAATAAACTTTGCTACCAATATTCCCTTTACCCAAGGACGATAAGGGAATGGAATGTTACCACCCAACACATGTGCTGCTCCCGACGTTGTCATTTAAAAAGGCGATTGAGCACCAGGATCTCCTCAACTTGGTGAAAAAGGCCCACTTCAAAATGTAATCACTACTCTACTCACTCTGACCTGCGCCCGATAACCACTGATGAGCTGTTTGCACAGTAATCAACTAGAACCATAACCACTTATCTTTGACCACAGGGCAAAACAAATGTGCAACTCTCCTTACAGAAGGCCCAGAAAGGCCTTTACTCTGGCAATTGAGGAAGTTTTATCAGCAAAAATATCTGAAACCGGAAATAACAAGCTGACGGTTTCATTATGAAATAGTTCCCTGAACAATGAGCCATTTAGTAAGTGTAAAACAAACTGGGACTTTTGCTTTGACTCCAGCAAACTGCTCAGCTCATTCAATACATCAAGTGTTGGTTGCAACTTTATACAAGTGTATGTGTGATGGATGTGCAGCATGAATCTACAGCAACACATCCAATGACAAAACGCAGCAGCTGTTGCTCAACATGACTTTTCTGCTTCAAACTATCACTGGGACACATTTACACAACAATAAATTCAATGTGCTGCTGACAGACAAGAGAAAATCACATTCAATGGTGGAATTTAACCCAAGTCTCTCCCCAAGATTAGAGCCGTCCACTGGGGAGCGGCGGACAAAATACGGATGGATGGATGGATGGATGGATGGATGGATGGATGGATGGATGGATGGATGGATGGATGGATGGATGGATGGATGGATGGATGGATGGATGGATGGATGGATGGATGGCAATCTGCTGTCCTCGCTCCCTGGCCCTGAGTCTCCCAGCCCGCCCGGACAGCAGGGCCCCGCTCCCCCGGCCTGCACAGTGGCGTCCCTCGCCTCTTCCCGCTCCCCCAGCCAGTGGACTCCCTCTCTTCTCTTCTCTCCTCTCCCCCGCCGCGGCCACAACCCGTCGCCGCTGCAACAGGTCGGTCGGCAGGAAGGAAGGAAGCGCCGCACATCCGGTGACTTGCCAGACTGTGCACATGCGCACTGCGTCATCATGGCAGGAAGGAAATTAAACAAACCCGCAGATGCTGCAGGTCTGAAATCAAACTCACAGATGCTGCAGGTTTGAAATCAAACCGGAAAACACAACCTCAAGTTCCCATTTAGGTTGCACACCACCTCGACTTTAAACTATCGATGAGTCCAAATGGTGAACTCTCTCCCCCAACAGATCCTGTCACATATCATGGGTGGAATTGGCTGCTCACAACTACTGCTCAAATAAAACAAATGCTGTTCTGACACGTAAACACAGCTCAAACATTTACCACACATTTCTAATTCCAAGTAAGGTTACAATTGGCAAAGTCACGGGCTGTTAGGTGGCTAATTGGAATAAGTTTGGAAATTATTAACTGTATTTGGAACTTTGATAAATCATTGGATAGGCTAAATTTCACAAGAACATCAATTGAGGTGTATAGAGTAATGAGATGAGGGATGAAAGGAGGAGGACCAGGTTAGCACGGTGATACAGGAATTAGCTGAAAGATTGTAGACCTGGTGAAAGGTTTCTCCCACCACAGGATCAGTACAGATCTGGAACTCAGCTAAAATTACCTTTGAAAAAACTTATACACTAAAATGTGTGCTTGAAGACTGGTTACCAGAAGGTGGGATTTGACCGATGAACTTTTGCACAACCGGCAAAGACATTGTGGGTCGAATAGTTGGCTTCCTCTGTCCTCAATGTATTGAAACCACAAATGACCAACGGTAGCTGGGGGGTGGAGGTACCACTGGTAGATAGAGTGATGAAGACAAGAACCCCAAGCACATTTACACTGGGTGGAGCTGGGCAGCCATTGTTCCACTGCTCCTCAGAGTCAGAAACAAGCCACCCCAGAAACACACCGACCACCGAGTCACAGATTCTGACCCTGGATCTGGACTCTTCACTCAGGGGAAAAACCAGGAGTCAAGAGTGTTAAATTCTCACATGTACAAGGGAACAATTAAATACTTACATGCAGCATAACATAACATAACACCGGGCATACATCCAATCTATGGACATTTCATTCAGGTCACCCCTCATTCCACTAAACACGAAAGAACAGAGGCTGAGCATCGGTCTCGCTACATACGGCAACACCCAGTCTGATGAAACTTGTTGCAATATTATTCCTTATTTATGTAAATAAATGTTATCTAATACTCTTGGTGCTGCTGCAGCAAGGCACCATGTTAATTGTATAATAGTACAAAAAACATTCACAGAATACAGCATTGCTGCTTCATTGTCTGCTGGCGAGGATGGCCTCACATTCCCCACAGTCACCCCATCTGGCACCATGCTGTCACCCACACACCCTGTCCCCACCCTGCCGAGCCCTCTCGACACCCTCCACACACCATCCTCCCCTCCTGAACCCTCTCCTCACCCTCCACACCCCATCCTTCCCTTCCTGAGCCCTCTCTTCGCCCTCCACATCCCATCCTCACCCTCCTGAACCCTCTCTTCACCCTCCACACCCAATCCGCACCCTACTGACCGCTCTCTACGTCCACCACATACCACCCCCTCTCCCAAACCCTCTGTGTACCATCCACATCCCTTCTGAACCCTCTCCCAAACCCTCTCTCAAACCCTCTCTGCACCCTACAAACCCCACCCCCATCCTGATGAACCCTCTCTGCACCCTCCGCGCCCCATCAAATAGTGAAAGGCCTGGACAGAGTTGATGTGGAGAGAATGCTTCCACCAATGGGAGAGTCTAGGACCAGTGGGCACAGAATTAAAGGATTTACCTTTAGAATGGAGATGAGGAATTTCTTGAGCTGGAGGGTGGTGAATCCGTGGGATTCATTGCCGCAGACGGCTGCCATTAGGTATTTTTCAGGCGGAGATTGACAGCTTCTTCATTCGTACGGGTGTCAGGGCTATGGGGAGGCAGGAGAATGGGGTTGAGAGGGAGAGATAGATCAGCCATGATTGAGTCTAAGAAAAAAATCAACGTCTATATCTCTCGTTTCCATTATCCGTAACCAGACTGAAGACGGGTCTCGACCCGAAACGTCACCCATTCCTTCTCTCCAGAGATACTGCCTGTCCCGCTGAGTTACTCCAGCTTTTTGTGTCTAACCATGATTGAATGACGGAGTAGACTAGATGGGCCGACTGGCCTAAATCTGCTGCTCCAAGTATGACCATCCCCACGGCAGACCCCTCTCTGCCCGGTGATGCATAAACTGGGGGCGTCACTGGGCAGTTGCGGCTGCAGGAACCCCTTCACTGATGAGCGGGGACCCGGTTGACAAACGGCGCCACTCTCACCGGGGATTCACGGTGGCGCAGCGGCAGAGTTGCTGCCTTACAGCAAATTGCAGCGCCGGAGACCCGGGTTCGATCCCGACTATTGGCGCTGTCTGTGCGGAGTTTGCACGTTATCCCGTGACCTGCGTGGGTTTTCTCCGAGGTCTCCGCTTTCCTCCCACATTCCAAAGACGTACAGGTTTGCAGGTTAATTGGCTTGGTGAATGTAAAAATTGTCCCTAGTGGGTGTAGGATACGTTAGTGACCTATTTCCTTCACTCCATAGATGCTGCTGCACCCGCTGAGTTTCTCCAGCATTTTTGTGTACCTACGTTAGTGACAACCAGTGAACAGAAAGAGCTCCAATTGGCATCCAGTGTTGAGTGGTACACCTCAGGGCACAGTACTTGACCCACATCTATTTTTGCTTTACATAAATGACATCCATGAAAAAGTCGCAAGTACGACCAGACTATTCGCTGATGATTGTTTGCTGTACCGTCCAATTAAGTCAGCTGATGATGAAGATGCTCTCCAAAAGGATCTCGATACTATGGTTGAGTGGTCACAACAATGGGACATGCAGTTCAAACGTTCCAAATGTGAAACCATGCGTTTCACCAGAAAGAGGAATCCAGGCTAAACAACTTACAATATACTTGGTGCCACCCTTGAAGAATCCAAACAAACCAAGTATCTTGGCATCAAATTGCAGAATGATCTGCGTTGGAATGGTCAGACTCATGCAACGGTGAAAGCAACAGGTGTCCTAAATTTTCTGAGGCGCAACTTTCATCATTGTGTGAGGAAAGAGTTAACAGACATGGTTGATTTAGACTAGGGATAGAAATATAACTTAGAAAGAAATAAGATGTCAGCAGAAGCCAGACTGCTGGTAGAATAGAAAGTAACAATATAAAGAACAGAGAGAAATTCTAGATAATAGCAGCAAGTACAGATGGTGACATTTCAAGGATGAGAGTCAGAAGATAACCACAGTCAGACAAGAACATAACGGGGACTGGGGGAAGGGGCATGAACTACTCTGTAATGCACTTGCTTGATGAGATGCCATGAAAATGTACTCACACCCACTATGACAAGATGCCTAATTTAAATGCACATGCGATGCATGATAGGGGAGGTGCCTTTGACGTTGGGTGGGCGTTCCACGACGTTCTCGTGGGAATCTGGGCTTTATGTTATGATTGGAAGAAGCTCAATGGGGAGAGATGAGAATGTGATAATAATGAAAAGAAATGTATAAAGATAGAATACATCCCGATCCTCAGTGTGCCTCTAGGGGACATCAGTGGAGAGGCACCTATTCTGCAGAATATGAAATTAATAAAAACACTTCTTTGTCGGAATTTGTCTCAAGAGCATTTGTGATTTTTGAATCTCACAACTTGGGGGATCGTCCGGGATATCAGCCCGTGGACTGTGCGCAAAGGAAAAGAACCATTGACTTTAATATTTACCAAGAACCCGCAGGAAAAATGAAGATTTCGTGTTGGTGGGTCGTGTGTTGGGTAGTACCAATACCAAAGAATAAGAAAGAGAACCGAAAATTCCTGGGATTGATAGGATACTGTCGACTGTGGATAGATGGATCCTCCAGGTGCATAGATGGAAAAAGACATAGTGGGTACGGTATAGTGAACGGGGAAACTATGGAGGAAATTGAAAGCGGCAGGCTGCCTGGTAGTTGGTCAGCTCAATCTTGTGAATTACATGCATTAATGAGAGCTTTAGAATTATTGGAGGGGAAGGAAGGGACAGTATATACCGCTTCAAAATACGCTTTTGGAGTAGTACACACCTTTGGGAAGATCTGGAAAGAGCGAGGAATGATAACAACTCGAGGTAAAGAATTAGCGCATGAGCAATTGGTAGGACAGACACTGGAAGCCTTGCAAAAACCAGAACGAATAGCCATAGCATATGTGGCAGGGCATCAGAAGGGTAACACCCTGGAGGCCAGAGGAAATAGGGCAGTGGATGAGGTTGCAAAAAGAGCAGCCACAGAACAGATGGTAGAAATGAAGTCACTAATACCTTTAAGGGAACCAGCGGAAAATATACCTATCTTTAGTGAGAAAGAACAGGAAAACATGAAAGAAATGGGGGCTCAGCGTACTTCAAATGGGAAATGGTGGAAACCAAATGGAAAGCAGCTATTGAACAAAGAAATAATGAGGGAGTTATTAGGGAGATTACATGGACAAAGCCATTGGGGAACACAAGCCCTCTGTGACACCCTCCTCAGAACCTACGCTTGCTGTGGGATGTTTACCATGGCCAAACAAGTCATAAGGGGCTGTGTAATATGTCAGCGAATTAATAAGAAAATCATGAGAGCAGTCCCAGGAGGAGGACAACCATTAGCAGTTAGGCCCTTCCAAAGAATACAGATAGATTTTACCGAGCTGCCCCGGGTAAAAACATGGAAGTACCTGTTAGTGGTAGTGGACCATTTCACCAGATGGGTAGAGGCATTCCCCACGGTAACTGCCACCTCACAGGCGGTAGCCAAGATATTATTAGAACAAATTATACCCAGATATGGGATTGTGGAAACAATAGACTCAGATAGAGGGACCCATTTTGTCTCCAAAACACATGAAATGATATGTGAAGCACTGGGAATAGAATGGAAATTGCATACACCATGGCATCCCCAGAGCTCAGGAAAGGTGGGAAGAATGAATGGCACCTTAAAGACCCAAATCACCAAGTTGATAGAGGAAACGGGACTCCCCTGGACTAAGTGCCTCCCGATAGCCCTGTTGAGAATCCGAACAGCACCTCGAAAAGACATAGGGATATCACCATATGAAATGTTATTCGGGCTCCCATACTTAGGGAAGATAGAAGGAGTCCCAACAATACAAGGGAACGATGTGTTCCTGAGGAACTATTTACTGGCAGTGTCCCAATCTCTTGCAGAACTAAAAATTAAAGGATTGCTGGCCCAGAGCCCACCACTGGACTTTCCGATTCATTCAGTCAAGGCTGGAGACTGGGTATTAATAAAAACGTGGAAAGAAGAAAAGCTGCAACCTAAGTGGACTGGACCCTACCTGGTGTTACTAATCACCGAGACAGCAGTACGAACAAAAGAGAAAGGGTGGACACACGCAAGTCGAGTTAAGGGTCCTGTGGAGGCCCCACCAGAGATATCAGCCCGTGGACTGTGCGCAAAGGAAAAGAACCATTGACTTTAATATTTACCAAGAACCCGCAGGAAAAATGAAGATTTCGTGTTGGTGGGTCGTGTGTTGGGTGGTTACCCAACTTGTAAGTAATGTAACATGCATAAAAATCACAATACCACAGAATAGAAGGTCCACCACCATCCCATTTAATGTATGTAAAGGAAAATGGTGGTGCGGCTATAGAATGTATGTATGCACCCATCCCTGTAAAGATTGGCACGCGGTGTTTACTTCATCAAAATATGGGTGGCATCGGACCACCTATCAAACTGATAGGTGGAGAGTATATCAAAACCCGAACGAGAAATTGCCAGGACGCGTATATGTGAGCATACAGAGTGTCCAAATACAGGAAAGTGGTAGGTATTGGATATGTGCAGATAAAACAGGGAAAGACGCATGTCTGAAGTTTGAGATAGAAGTAAAGCAAGATGGGAAGATGGTAATATACGAGGATAGAGGAGAGGTGTTCAAGATAGATGACAGTCAGAATAGGGATCCCGGGGCAACACCAGCACCACCAGTAGTCAGCAATGTCACCAGGGAAGATGAGTCTAAGGATCTGAAGGTAATGATAGTAGCTGGAGAAACAGGATTAAGGCAGTTATATAAGAAAGGAATACCAACAGGGGGAAAAGGAGCCAACACCTGGCTTGCCTGGATGATGTACACAGCCAGAAGTATGCAACGAACCAATTGTTACGCCTGCGCTGGAGCTAGGCCTCAGCTGGTCCCAGTACCATTTCCCCTGAATTGGGATAGAACACCTAGGGCTATGACATGTATACTACAGCTATTCACGAATCCCCTCTTACCAAAGAATGTGATATGCCAGAGTTATCATTACCTATTTCCGGCCAGCAACAACAATACAAAGGGCCGAAGGGAAGACCCTTGACCTCCTCCATTTACCATTCCTTTTGGGGAGGAGGGGTTTGAGTGCTATACAAGAAATAACCCAGAGGGACAGGACATGGGGGAGGTGCTCAACTGCAATAAGACGTATAATATAACGGCTGAGGAACAGGGGCCGCTGTTCAATAGCTCCTGGCTGAAAAAGCAGATAGTCAGTAGAGCCGATGTCTGGTGGTGGTGCGGGGAGAATACCCTGTGGCCCCGGTTACCAGGGTCATGGACGGGAACCTGTACCCTCATACAACTGATGATGCCCTTCACCATAGCAGTAGAACATGCTGTAGAACTCGATAAAGGAAGCCGACGACAAAAGAGAAAGGTGAGAGGATCATTCGATATAGATGCGATAGGGGTGCCAAGAGGGGTACCCGATGAATTTAAAGCCAGAAATCAGATAGCTGCGGGCTTTGAGTCCATACTCTTCTGGTGGTCCACAATTAATAAAAATGTGGACTGGATCAACTACTTATACTACAATCAACAACGCTTTATAAATTACACTCGAGATGCAGTTGAAGGATTAGCGGAACAACTGACAGCTACCAGCCAAATGGCCTGGCAAAATCGCATGGCCTTGGACATGCTACTGGCTGAGAAGGGAGGGGTGTGTGTAATGTTTGGCGAACAATGTTGCACATACATCCCCAACAACACTGCTCCGGATGGGTCAGTATCAAGAGCCCTAGCAGGTCTCACCTCTCTGTCTATCGAATTGGCTGAGAACTCTGGAGTAGACACCTCCTGGACCGGGTTTCTAGACTCCTGGTTTGGGAAATGGAAGCACATCTTTACATCAGCCCTAACATCAGTAATAGTCATGGCAGGGTTATTGTGTTTGTTCGGATGTTGTATCATTCCCTGCGTACGGGGATTGGCTCAGCGATTGATAGAAACCGCCCTGACGAAGAACAGTGCTGCCACCATAATGGCCTTCAGAACACAGTATGACCAACGAGAGGAGGATAGGGAGGTGAAGAATCTTCTGCTAGCATTAGAAAAGGAGGAGATAGTATAAATCAAGGGTGCGTAGCAAAAAGAAAAGAATGGATTGTGAGGAAAGAGTTAACAGACATGGTTGATTTAGACTAGGGATAGAAATATCTTAGAAAGAAATAAGATGTCAGCAGAAGCCAGACTGCTGGTAGAATAGAAAGTAACAATATAAAGAACAGAGAGAAATTCTAGATAATAGCAGCAAGTACAGATTGTGACATTTCAAGGATGAGAGTCAGAAGATAACCACAGTCAGACAAGAACATAACGGGGACTGGGGGAAAGGGCATGAACTACTCTGTATTGCCTTGCTTGATAAGATGCCATGAAAATGTACTCACACCCACTATGACAAGATGCCTAATTTAAATGCACATGCGATGCATGATAGGGGAGGTGCCTTTGACGTTGGGTGGGCGTTCCACGACGTTCTCGTGGGAATCTGGGCTGTATGTTATGATTGGAAGAAGCTCAATGGGGAGAGATGAGAATGTGATAATAATGAAAAGAAATGTATAAAGATAGAAGACATGCCGATCCTCGGTGTGCCTCTAGGGGACATCAGTGGAGAGGCACCTATTCTGCAGAATATGAAATTAATAAAAACATTTCTTTGTCTGAATTTGTCTCAAGAGCATTTGTGATTTTTGAATCTCACAACTGTTCAACTTCTGTCAAGGAGTAGCTATACTTCACCCTCGTTAGACCTCATTTGGACCACGTTGCAGCATGGGACCCATACGCAAATAAAAACATTTCTTCCATCGAACGTGTCCAAAGACAGGCAGCTCGATTTGTTACTAACACCTATGAGAGAGAAGCGAGTGTCACCAAACTTCTAAATTCTCTGGGGTGGAACCCTCTCCAAGACAGACAGACGTCAAGCTCACCGTTTGACCTGTTTTTACAAAATGTTAAATGGTCAGCTCGACATAGATTACAAGACCTACACCAAACCCAAACCAATTAGGAGCAGACGAGGGCATTCGATCCAATTTGTGATCCCAGCTACAAAGACAGATGTGTACAGCAATTCGTTCTTCCCCGCACAATTAAAGCATGGAATAATCTCCACCCTACTATAGTTACCCAACCAGATGCAACTACATTTAAAGTAGCTCTTTCTTCCCAACAACCCTTTCTGGCTGAATCCCTCCTTTCACCACCTCCAGTTTAAATTCCAGTTGGAATATTTTGGACCAAGTAACCAAGAACCAAGATGGTGATTATAGTCATAGATACAGAGCAACGGAGACGCACTGCGCCTGCGCGTGGGATGCACCCGCTTGTCCGGGGGGCGGGACCTGTGGGAGACCCGCCCACTAGACGGGTTCGCCAGCACCATTGGCTGAGACCAGTGACGGACTCCGCCGGCAGCCAATGGGAATTGAGGGGCGGGCGCGACTTGCGCTGACGGTTGGAGGGTCAGGTGACCGGTGGCGGCGCGCGCGCGGCCGTTAAACCGTCACCGCGCGACAAAACCGGGCCGCGCCTGCGTGACGCGCACGCGCAAAGGGCGCACCTCCGGGCGGTGACGTGACAGGAGGAGGAGAGCGATGACGAACCTGCCCGGTGATTGACAACGGATGGGGGCGGGGCCCATCGACGCGGCACCGCCCTGAAGCTCCAGAGCCCTGAATCCCGGCTCAGCTCAGCCGGTGCCCGCGTCACACAGTGTGGCAGGTTCAATCCCCAGCCCCAACCCCTCCTACCTCACCCAGTGCAGCAGGTTCAATCCCCAGCCCCTTCCCCACTCACCTCATCCAGTGCAGCAGGTTCAATCCCCACCCCTCTCGTCCAGTGCAGCAGGTTCAATCCCCAGCCCCGACCCCACCCACCTCACCCAGTGCGGCAGGTTCAACGGAGACGAGGAAACACTTTTTCTCACAGAGAGGGGTGAATCAGTGGAATTCTCTGCCTCAGAGGGCGGTGGAGGCCGGTTCTCTGGATGCTTTCAAGAGAGAGCTAGATAGGGCTCTTATAGATAGCGGAGTCACGGGATATGGGGAGAAGGCAGGAACGGGGTACTGATTGGGGATGATCAGCTATGATCACATTGAATGGCGGTGCTGGCTCGAAGGGCCGAATGGCCTACTCCTGCACCTATATTGTCTATAGTCTATTGTCTATTACAGTTCATCGTGAACTTCTAAGCACTCCGTAACCTCATCCTTTATCGTGGACTATACAATCTGACCAACCACCAGTCAGACAAATCGGCCTATAGGGGGGTTGCACGTAAGGTCACTGGGTCATAGGGCTTGACGCACGGAGCCGCTCAATCCATCTGGAGGACATCCGTAACTTCTGGTATATGTTATTAATGCAAGAAACGCGTACTTTCCTACCTGTTAAAAAACGCCAAAATGTTGAATGTTTGCGCTGTAAAAAATTGTGGAAGTCGGGGTAAGTGTGAGAGAATTCCAAAAGTGAAGCAAAATGAAGGTAAAGAGAAGTGAGAGCTGAAGGGACAACACCAGCTAAAGTGCTTGGTGAACATTGGCTGTGCAGATATCGGAATTGAAAATATTGGGAATTATCGCGTTTGCTCACTGCATTTCATCAACAGTAAGGCATTATTTGTGTTTTTTCTTGATTCCTTTGGTATCTAAAAAGTCTCAGAAGTGATAAATCTGGCTGTAAATTTTTCTTCAGATGCGTTTTCATTTTGTACGTAAAAACCCACTTGAGAACCATGGGCGATTTAAAAACTTTACAGCCAGATTTATCACTTCTGAAACTTTTTAGATGCTAAAGGAATCAAGAAAAAACACAAATAATGCCTTAGTTGATGAAATGCAGTGAGCAAACGGCCAATGTTCGCTAAGCACTCTGGCTGTTGTTATCCTTTCAGCTCTCGCTTCTATCTACCGTCATTTCTTCTAACTTTTGGAATTCTGAAGTAGGCTAAATGTCTCACACGCTTATCTCAATTTCCATAATTATTTACAGCGCAAAAATTGACAATTTCAGCGGGTTTTAACGGGCCCGCTACGCTGGAAACAATGGTAAGTGCTTACCTGCAGTTCATCGCGTGTACTCCAGTTGGCGTAGCGTAGCAACAGTACGGGTCATGGGTCATGGGTCATGACCCGACTGCCGTGAAACCTCCCTATAGTTCCCACTGCCTTGCTGCCTTCTTGTGCAGCGGGGCAATATTGGCAATTTTTCAATCATCTGGCACCACTCCTGACTCCAATGAATCTTGAAATCTCACCATCAATGCCCCAACACTCTCTAATGCCACCTCTAGCATAACCCTAGGGTATAGTCCATCCTGTCCAGGTCACTTCTCCGCCTCCTCCTTAGTAACAGCCACTCCAGTAACATCCACCCCCTGACTCTCTTGAAGTTCGGGCACATTGATGGTGTCTCGCATTGTGAAGACTGATGCAAATAATCAGAATCAGAATCAGATTTTACTCGCCAAGTATGTTTTACAACATACGAGGTATTTCACTGGCCAGGTCAGTCATACTATTAAAAGCAACAGATCACTCAAAACACATTTTAACATGAACATCCACCACAGTGACTCCTACCCATTCCTCACTGTGATGGAAGGCGAAATAAAGTTCAAGTCCTTTCCCTTAGTTCTTCCTCGGACGTGGGCCTCGAGCCCCCGTTGACGGGACGGTCTTGACTTCCGTAGCCGAGGCGATCCGCTCCAGCATTGAGGCGATGTCAGCTCCCCCGCGCCGGGCGATCGAACCTCGCATCGGGGCTGGACGAACGTGCTGCTGCGTTGGAGCTCCCGACTAGCCTCACCTGAGATTGTGAGCCCTTGGTGTTGATTCCGCGGTGTTTGCGGTGGGAGTGATCCCAGGCAAGGGGTCAACTCTGATGGTAAGTACGCGCCCTGCGGTGGGGCTCACGACAGCCCACTGCACCAGTCCTTCAGCCACGCATTTATCCTCCACCTCGCTCCATTCCTACTCTCACTGTCGCGTGGCACAGGCAGTAATCCTGAGATTGTTATTTTTTGGTCCTTCTTAACTCTCCTCCCAACTCCCTAAATTCTCCCTTCAGGACCTCTTCTCTTTTTTTACCTATGTCATTGGTACCTATATGTACCACAACCTCAGGCTCCTCTCCCTGATTTCAGGATATCTTGGACACGTTCAGACACATCCCAGACCCTGGCACCAGGGAGGCAAACTACCATCCGGGTCTCCTGACTGCGTCCACAGAATCGCCTATCTGACCCCCTAACTTAAGAGTCCCCAATTACTATTGTCCTCTTCTTTTCCATACCTTTCTGAGCAACAGGTCCGGTCTCTGTGCCGGAGGCCCGGCCGCTGTCGCTACCCCCAGGCAGGCTGTCCCCCCCAACCGTACACAAACAGGAGTACTTATTTTCAAGGTGTACAGACACTGAGGTACTCACTAGTCCCTGCCTCTGCCCCTTGCCCTTCTTAACCGTGAAGTTCCCAACTTGGCCCTTCTAGTCCGTGCCGAACACTTATTCTCCCCTAGTCCCATCTACCTGCACTCAGACCATAACCCTCCATTCCTTTCCCGTCCATATACCTATCCAATTTATTTTTAAATGATAAAATCGAACCTGCCTCCACCACTTCCACTGGAAGCTCATTCCACACAGCTACCACTCTCTGAGTAAAGAAGTTCCCCCTCATGTTACCCCTAAACTTCTGTCCCTTAATTCTCAAGTCATGTCCCCTTGTTTGAATCTTCCCTACTCTCAATGGAAAAAGCTTATCCACGTAAACTCTGTCTATCCCTCTCATCATTTTAAAGACCTCTATCAAGTCCCCCCTTAACCTTCTGCGCTCCAAAGAATAAAGACCTAACTTGTTCAACCCGTCTCTGTAACTTAGTTGCTGAAACCCAGGCAAGATTCTAGTAAATCTCCTCTGTACTCTCTCTATTTTGTTGACATCCTTCCTATAATTAGGCTACCAAAATTGTACACCATACTCCAGAATTGGTCTCACCAATGCCTTGTACAATTTTAACATTACATCCCAACTTCTATACTCAATGCTCTGATTTATAAAGGCCAGCACACCAAAAGCTTTCTTTACCACCCTATCTACATGAGATTCCACCTTCAGGGAACTATGCACAGTTATTCCTAGATCCCTCTGTTCAACTGCATTCCTCAATTCGCTACCATTTACCATGTACGTCCTATTTTGATTTGTCCTGCCAAGATGTAGCACCTCACACTTATCAGCATTAAACTCCATCTGCCATCTTTCAGCCCACTCTTCCAAATGGCCTAAATCTCTCTGTAGACTTTGAAAATCTACTTCATTATCCACACAACACCACATATCTTAGTATCATCTGCATACTTACTAATCCAATTTACCACACCATCATCCAGATCATTGATGTACATGACAAACAACAGTGGACCCAACACAGATCCCTGAGGCACCCCACTGGTCACCGGCCTCCAACCTGACAAACAGCCATCCACCATTACTCTCTGGCATCTCCCATTCGGCCACTGTTGAATCCATCTTGCTACTCCACCATTAATACCCAACAATTGAACCTTCTTAACCAACCTTCCATGAGGAACCTTGTCAAAGGCCTTAATGAAGTCCATATAGACAACATCCACAGCTTTACCCTCATCAATTTCCCGAGTAACCTCTTCAAAAAATTCAAGAAGATTAGTCAAACATGACCTTCCAGGCACAAATCCATGTTGACTGTTCTTAATCAGATCCTGTTTATCCAGATGCTTATATATCTTATCTCTAAGTATCCTTTCAATTAATTTGCCCACCACAGACGTCAAACTAACAGGTCTATAATTGCTAGGTTTACTCTTAGAACCCTTTTTAAACAATGGAACAACATGCGCAGTACGCCAATCCACGGGCACTATTCCCGTTTCTAATGACATTTGAAATACTTCTGTCATAGCCCCTGCTATTTCTACACAAACTTCCCTCAACTTCCTAGGGAATATCCTGTCAGGACCTGGAGACTTATCCACTTTTATATTTTTCAAAAGTGTCAGTACTTCCGCTTCTTTGAATCTCATAGGTTCCATAGCTACTCTACTTGTTTCCCTTACCTCACATAATTCAATATCCTTCTCATTGGTGAATACCGAAGAAAAGAAATTGTTCAATATCTCCCCAATCTCTTTTGGCTCTGCAGATAGCTGTCCACTCTGACTCTCTAATGGACCAATTTTATCCCTCGTTATCCTTTTGTTATTAATATAGCTGTAGAAACCCTTTGGATTTACTTTCGCCTTACTTTTCTTAAGATTCTTTTTACATTCTTTATACTCCTCAAGCACCTCATTTACTCCATGCTGCCTATAATTGTTGTAGATCTCTCTCTTTTTCCGAACCAAGTGTCCAATTGCCAGTCTATCTTGGCCAATTCACGTCTGATACCCTCAAGGTTACCTTTCTTTAAGTTCAGAACCCTTGTTTCTGAATTAATTGTGTCACTCTCCATCCTAATGAAGAACTCAACCATATTATGGTCACTCTTGCCCAAGGGGCCACGCACAACAAGACTGTTAACTAACCCTTACTCATTACTCAATACCCAGTCTAGAATAGCCTGCTCTTTCGTTGGTTCCTCTACATGTTGGTTTAGAAAACTATCCTGCATACATTCCAAGAAATCCTCTTCCTCAGCACCCCAGCCAATTTGATTCACCCAATTTATATGTAGATTAAAGTCACCCATTATAACTGTTTTACCTTTATTGCACGCATTTCTAATTTCCTGTTTGATGCCATCCCCAACTCCACTACTACTGTTAGGTGGCCTGTACACAACTCCCACTAGCTTTTTCTGCCCCTTAGTGTTTCGCAGCTCTACCCATATCGATTCCACATCCTCCAAGCTAATGTCCTTCCTTTCTATTGCGTTAATCTCCTCTCTAACCAGCAACACTTCACCACCTCCTTTTCCTTTCTGTCTATCCTTCCTGAATATTGAATATCCCTGGATGTTCAGCTCCCAGCCTTGGTCACCCTGGAGCCATGTCTCCGTGACCCCAACTATATCATATTCATTAATAACTATCTGCACATTCAACTCATCCACCTTATTACGAATGCTCCTTGCATTGAGACATAAAGCCTTCAGGCTTGTTTTTACAACACTCTTACGCCTTATACAATTATGTTGAAAAGTGGCCCTTTTTGATTTTTGCCCTGGATTTGCTGCCGGCCACTTTTACTTTTCACGTTGCTACCTATTGCTTCTTCCCTCATTATACACCCCTCTGTCTCTCTGCTCACACATTTAAGAAACCCACCACTTATTCTCTGTTTATTATATTTTTCTTCTTTCTCCCCTACATGTTGGGTCTGAGTGCTTCCCTTCTCTGCCTCCTGCCTCACACACTGTCTACTAGCTTTCTCTATTTGAGTCTCTCCCCCAACCGTTCTAGTTTAAAGTCTTCCCAGTAGCCTTTGCAAATCTCCCGGCCAGGATATTGGTCCCCCTTGGGTTCAAGTGCAACCCGTACTTGTACAGGTCACACCTTCCCCAAAAGAGGTCCCAATGATCCAGAAACTTGAATCCCTGCCCTCTGCACCAGTCCTTCAGCCAACCATTTATCCTCCACCTCGCTCCATTCCCCCTCTCACTGTCGCGTGGCACAGGCAGTAATCCTGAGATTGTTATCTTTGTGGACCTTCTTAACTCTCCTCTTAACTCCCTAATTTCTCCTTTCAGGACCTCTTCAGGACCTTTATCATATATGATAAAGAGTAAGGAATGAAAGAGTTTAAAGATTTAGAAGTTACAAAATGGATTCTGCTGTAGATTTAGAAGCAATAAAATGAATGCTTAACCTTTCTCCTCCAACACTAGCAAGAGTACAGCTGAATAACATGATTTTTTTTGCCGTTCTTCTGCAACACTAGTGAGATTACAGCACAATAACATGAATGTTTTTGCTCTATGATATAAATGATCAGAAAGATGTTCAGACAACTCGTTCTCACCCTTTAAGCCACAGATTGTAATGTACAATTAATGAACAAGGTCAAAAAACAAGTGCTTGAATCTGCAAAAATAGCTCCTTCAGCATAACTACATATGGGCAAATCTTTCCTCTATTGGAAGAACCAATCAATCCCTTGATTTTAACCATATATGAACAGACAAGAGGCTGTACAAAGCTCTGTAAGATAAAGAATTGCTGATTATTAGGGTATAAATATATCTGATTGAACAGATTGATTGAAGTGTAAGGTGTTACTCCAGCACTCTGTATTAAATGAATAGTGTCAGGTTAGGAAAATAGGAAGTACAACAAGTTCTGTGTGTCCCGGTACATCAGTCACTGAAAGTAAGCATGCAGGTACAGCAGGCAGTGAAGAAAGCCAATGGCATGTTGGCCTTCATAGGGTGAGGGGTTGAGTTTAGGCGCAAGGAGGACCCACTGCAGTTGCACAGGGCCCTGGTGACACCACACCTGGAGAATTGTGTGCAGTTTGTGGAGGCTTTGGGGAAGGTGCAGAGATGGTTAACCAGAATGGTTTAAAAACAAGGAACTGCAGATGCTGGTTTACAAAAAAGGACACAAAACGCTGGAGTAACTCAGCGGGACAGGCAGCATCTCTGGACAGAAGGAATGGGTGACATTTCGGGTCGAGACTGAGGAGGGTCTCGACCAGAAATGTTACCCATTCCTTCCAGCATTTTGTGTTTACCTAAACAGCGCCTATCTATCCATGTGGCGGTGTGCCGGCAGGCTGGAGGAGTGGGCTAAGGCCTTGCCACAGAGCGGGCAGGTGAAGGGGCGCTGGCCGGTGTGGACTCGCCGGTGCTCCAGCAGGTGGTCAAGGCGGTGAAGCCGTTACCACAGGACGGGCAGGGTAAGGGACGATCACCGCTGTCGGTACGCCGGTGCTGCCACAGGCTGGACATGCGGGTGAAACCCTTGCCACACTCAGCGCACACAAAGGGTTTCTCTCCGGTGTGTATCCGCTGGTGTTCCCGCAGCTCCCATGCTCTCTTGTCACAGTGGGAGCAGCTGCTCGCCGGCGTGGGCCCGCCGGTGCTGCCGCAACCCCCGCGAGCTGTCAAACAACGACTCACCACAGTACGGACAGTCGTAGGGCGGGCCACTGGTGTGCACGTGCTGGTGAGACAGGGCGTGGGAGGCGATGGCAAAGCGCTCTCCACACACCGGGCTGGAGACGGGACGGTCGCCGGCGTGCACCTGCTGGTGGGACAGCAGCCGGGTGAAGTGGGTGAAGCCCTTGCCACACTGGGCACAGGTGTAGGGGCGCTCGCCGGTGTGGGTGCGCTGGTGCTTCAGCAGGATGCTGGAGTAGGTGAAGCACTTGCCGCACTGGGCGCAAGTGTAGGGGCGCTCGCCCGTGTGAGTGCGCTGGTACAGCAGCAGGGTGCTGGACTGGGTGAAGCCCTTGCCGCACTGGGCGCAGGTGTAGGGTCGCTCACCGGTGTGGGTGCGCTGGTGCTGCAGCAGGCCGCTGGGCCGGGTGAAGTCCTTGCCGCACTGGGCGCAGGTGTAGGGGCGTTCGCCGGTGTGGGTGTGCTGGTGATCCAGCAGGCTGCTGGACTTGGTGAAGCCCTTGCCGCAGTCGCTGCAGGTGAAGGGCCGCTCCCCAGTGTGCATGCGCCTGTGCACCTTCAGGTCCTTGGACGACTTGAAGCCTTTGCTGCAGTCGGAGCAGGTGAAGGGTCGCTCACTGCTGTGCACCCGCCGGTGGACCCGCAGCCCAGACAACAAGGCAAAGCTCTTGCCGCAGGTGGAGCAGCCATAGGGCAACCGCCGGGGGGTCTCCAGGACATTCACCGTCTTGAAGCTCTTGCCGCACTCCGACCAGTCGAAGGGGCGTTCCCCCGTGTGCACCCGCTGGTGGGTCTCCAGCTCGCTCGGGCTCCACCATGCCTTCCCACACACGTCGCACTCATAACGCTTCTCCTTGTTGTGCCCAGTCATGTGGTCCTCCATCGAAGCTCAGTCCCTCGAAGCTCAGCCCGCACACTGAGTGTGGGGGGGGGGGGGGGGGGGGCTCACACTCAATGGCCGCTCACGTCCTCGTCTCTCCGTCCACAGCAAAGGCTCCTAAACCCTACAGGAGGGGAACAAGTTGGCAAACAGAACATTACTAACGCGTGCTTGAACAGCGGGGAAGTGGGTGAAGGGGAAGTGGGGAGGGTGGGGGTCGAGTGGTGTGGAGTTGGGGTAGGGAAGGATGGGGAGGGGCTGAGTTGCTCCAACATGCTGGCCCACACTGGCGAGCGGCTGCTTCCACTGCGGCGAGCGTTTCAAGAGTGCATGGGGCCTGCGGGAGCACCAGCTGATATACACCAGAGATAGAATCAAGTCTGCAATTTATCCCAACAGATAAAGCATAGAAAGACGTTTAATTTGACACCTAATTCACTTTCATATTTAAAAAAAGCTATGGCCATTCTCATAGGATCTTGTTCCCTATTGCTTTTCCATTGACTTAACACAAAAGCTGTGATCGAGGACAGTCAAAAGCCCATAACTTTCTTAAACTTTCTTAAACATTAAGAGAACTGAATGAAATTCTCAGTTATTATAGATTGAAGCATTCTGAAACAAATATGAAACAATCTTACTTGGATGACTTGAAATTAAAGCATATAATTAGTTAGTTACCCAATTGTAGCTAATTACAAAATTCAATTACTAGATCTAAACATCTATCCATTTCTTAAGAAAATATTAACATTTTAAATCTCTCTCTCCCACTCTCCCCCTTTCTCCCCCCCTATCATTCTCTCTCTTTCTCCCCCTCTCTTTCTCTTTCTCACTCCCTCCCTCTCTCTTTCCCTCCCTCTCTCTCTCTATCTCTCTCTCCCTCCCTCACTCCCTCTCTCTCTCTCTCTATCCCACCCTCTATATCTCTCTCCCTCTCTCTCTTTCTCTCCCCTCTCTCTTTCTCTCTCTCCTTCCCCTTTCTCTCTCTCCCTCCCTTTATCTCTCCCTCTCTCTCTCTTCCTCTCTGTCACTCCATCTCTCTCTCCCCCCTCTTTCCCTCTCTCTCTATTCCCTCCTCTCTCTCTTCCTCTCACTCCCCCCTCTTTCTCTCTCTCTCTCTCTATCCCCTTCTCTTTCTCCCCTCTCTATCCCTCCCTCTTTCTCCCCCTCTCTATCATTCTCTCTACTCAATCCCCCTCTCTCTCTCTCTCCCTCTCACTCCCTCCCTCTCTCTCTCTCTCCCTCTCTCTCTCCCTCTCCATCTCTCTCTCTCTCTCTCCCCCTCACTCTCGCCCTCCCTCTCTCTCTCCCTCCATCTCTTCCTCTCCCCCTCTCTCTCTCCTCTCTCTCTCCCTCTCTCTCTCTCTCTCTCTCTCTCTCTCTCTCTCTCTCTCTCTCTCTCTCTCTCTCCCTCCCTCTCTCTCCCTCTCTCTTCCTCTCTCTCTCTCTCTCTCTCCCCCTCACTCTCCCTCCATCTCTCTCTCTCCCTCCATCTCTCTATCTCCCTCCATCTTTCCCTCCCTCCCTCCCCCTCTTTCTCCATCTATCAATTTCAATTCAATTTTCAATTTTAAAACGTTATTGGCATGATGAAAAAACATTGTTATATTGTCAAAGTATAAAACATATTTGAAATGCATCAATATAAATACAAGTATGTATTTCTCCCTCTCTCTTCCTCTCTCTCTCTCTCTCTCTCCCTCCCTCTCTCTCCGTCTCTCTCTCCCCCTCTCTCTCTCCCCCCCTCTCTCTCTCTCGCTCCCTCTCCATCTCTCTCCCTCACTCTCTCCCTCGCTCCCTCTCCATCTCTCTCCCTCACTCTCTCCCTCTCTCTCCCTCCATCTCTCTCTCTCTCTCCCTCCCTCTTTCTCTCCCTCCCTCTCTCTCCCTCCCTCTCCCTCTTTCTCCATCCCTCTATCAATTTCAAATCAATTTTCAATTTTAAAACGTTATTGGCATGATAAAAAAACATTGTTTTATTGCCAAAGTATAAAACATATTTGAAATGCATCAATATAAATACAAGTATGTATTTCTCCCTCTCTCTTCCTCCATCTCTCTCTCCATATCTCCCTCTCTCTCTCCATCTCTCCCTCCATCTCTCCCTCCCCCTCTCTCTCTTTTCCTCTATCACTCACTCCCTCTCTCTCTCCTTCTCTCTGTCTCTCCTTCTCTCTCTCCCTCTCCTTCTCTCTCTCTATCTCTCTCCCTCTCTCTCTCTCTCCTCTGTCTCTCTCTCCCTCCATCTCTCCCTCCCTTCCTCCATCTCTCCCTCCCTCTCTCTCCCTCTTTCTCTTTTCCTCCATCTCTCTCTCTCCCTCTCTCTCTCCCCCATCTCTCCCTCCCTCCCTCCCTCCATCAGTCCCTCTCTCTCTCTCCCTCTCTCCCTCTCCCTCCATCTCTCCCTCCCTCTCTCTCTATCTCTCCCTCTTTCCCTCCATCTCTCTCTCCCTCCCTCTATCCCTCCCTCTCTCTCCCTCCATCTCCCTCTCTCACCTTCTCTCTCTCCCTCTCTATCTCTCCCTCCCTCTCCCTCTTTCTCCATCCCTCTATCAATTTCAATTCATTTTTCAATTTTAAAACGTTATTGGCATGATAAAAAAAAACATTGTTACATAGTCAAACTATAAAACATATTTGAAATGCATCAATATAAATACAAGTATGTATTTCTCCCTCTCTCTTCCTCCCTCCATCTCTCCCTCCATCTCTCTCTCCATCTCTCTCTCTCTCTCTCTCTCTCCCTCTCTCTCTCTCTCCCCCTCTCTCTCTCTCTCCCTCTCTCTCTCTTTCCCTCCCTCCCTTCCTCCATCTCTCCCTCCCTCTCTCCCTCTCTCTCCCTCTCCATCCCTCCATCTCTCTCTATCTCCCTCCCTCTACCTCTCTCCCTCCCTCCCTCCCTCTCTCTCTTTCTCCCTCCCTCTATCAATTTCAATTCAATTTTCAATTTAAAAACGTTATTGGCATGATAAAAAAAACATTCTTATATTGCCAAAGTATAAAACATATTTGAAATGCATCAATATAAATACAAGTATGTATTTCTCCCTCTCTCTTCCTCCATCTCTCTCTCTCTCCATATCTCCCTCTCTCTCTCTCCATCTCTCCCTCCATCTCTCTCTCCCTCTCTCTCTCCCTCTCTCTCTCCATCTGTCCCTCTCTCCCTCTCTCTCTCTCCATCTCTCCCTCTCTCCCTCCATCTCACCCTCTCTCTCTCTCCCTCCATCTCTCTCTCCCTCTCCCTCTTTCTCCATCCTTCTATCAATTTCAATTCAATTTTCAATTTTAATAATAATAAAAATAATAATAATAACTTTATTTATAGAGCACTTTAAAAACAACCACTGTTGCAACAAAGTGCTGTACATGACTAATCATGGACAAAAAATTATTACACGACAATAAAAACATTAAAGGAGAGAGTAAAAACAATAAAAAAAACATTAAAAACACTAAAACAGGAGCAAAGTCTCATGCAGGGTCAAAAGCCAAGGAATAGACATGGGTTTTAAGACTGGTTTTGAAGATGGACAGTGAGGGGGCCTGTCTGATGTGCAACGGCAGAGTGTTCCATAACGCCGGAGCAGCAACAGAGAAGGCTCTATCCCCACTGAGCTTCCGCTTAGACCTCGGTACCTCCAGGAGCAGCTGATCAGCTGACCTGAGGCACCGGGCAGGAGCGTAGGGTTGAAGCAGCTCAGAGAGGTAAGGCGGGGCGAGGCCATTTAAAGATTTAAAAATGAATAAAAGAGTCTTAAAATGAACTCGAAAGTACACCGGCTGCCAGTGGAGGGAGGCCAGAATTGGCGTTATGTGCTCCCTCTTTCGAGTTCCAGTTAAAAGGCGAGCAGCAGCATTTTGAACCAACTGGAGACGAGCCAGGGAAGATCAAGTAACTCCAAAATGGAGTGCGTTACAGTAATCCAGCCTAGACGTGATAAAGGCATGGATTACTGTTTCAAAATGCTGCCGCTCAAGAATGGGCTTCACCTTTGCCAGCTGCCTTAAATGAAAGAAGCTGGACTTTACTACCGTGCCTATTTGATTATCTAATTTAAAATCACTGTCCATCTTAAAACCCAGGTTCAAAACTGTTGGCTTCACATACCGTGCCAGGGGACACAAGTCAACAGGGGGAGGTTCACGGCAGCCATTGGGACCAAACACTATCACCTCTGGCTTCTGTTCATTAAATCCTAGAAAGTTTAGGGCCATCCAGGATTTAATGTCATCAAGACATAACAGAAGTGATTTGACAGAGAAAGCATCTTCCTTCCTCAGCGGCATATATAGTTGGCTATCATCAGCATAACAATGAAAAGAGATGCCATGCTTTCTAAGAATGGAACCCAGAGGAAGTAAGTACAGTGAGAAAAGCAGGGGCCCTAAAATTGAGCCCTGTGGAACCCCATATGACAGAGGAGCGGAGGAGGATTCAAAACCAGCAAGGCTTACACACATAGTTCTGTCTGCCAGATAAGACCTGAACCATCCCAGGGCACTGCCACAAATGCCCACTAGGTGCTGTAACCGAGATACTAAGAAAGTTATTGGCATGATAAAAAAACATTGTTATATTGCCAAAGTATAAAAAACATATTTGAAATGCATCAATATAAATACAAGTATGTATTTCTCCCTCTCTCCCTCTCTCTCCCTCCATCTCTCTCTCTCTCTCCCCGTCTCTCCCTCTCTCTCCCTCCATCTCTCTTTCCCTCTCTCTCTCTCCCCCTCTCTCTCTCTCCCTCTCTCTCTCCATCTCTCTCTCCCTCTCTCTCTCTCTCTCTCTCTCTCCCTCCTTCCCACTATCTCTCTCCCTCCCCTCACTGTCTCTCTCTCTCCCCCTCTCTCCCCTCCATCCTCTCCCTCTCCTCTCTCCTCCCCTCCATCTCTCTCTCCCTCCCTCTCTCTCCTCCCTCCTCTCCTTTCTCTTTTCTCCCTCATCTCTCTCTCCCTCTCTCCTCTCCCTCTCTCTCATCTCTCTCTCTCTCTCTCTCTCCTCTCTCTCTCTCTCCCTCCCCTCTCTCCCGTCTCTCCCCGTCTTCTCCTCTCTTCCTCTCTCTCTCTCTCTCCCTCTCCCTCTCTCCTCCCTCTCCCTCTCTCCTCCTCTCTCTCCCTCTCCTCTCTCCTCCCTCCTCCCTCTCCTCTCTCCCTCTATCAATTTCAATTCAATTTTCAATTTTAAACTTATTGGCATGATAAAAAACATTGTTACATAGTCCCACTATAAAACATATTGAAATGCATCAAGAAAATACAAGTTATGGTAATTTTCTCCCTCTCTCTTCCTCTCTCTCTCTCTCTCTCCTCTCTCTCCCTCCCTCTCTCTCCGTCTCTCTCTCCCCCTCTCTCTCTCCCTCCCCCCCTCTCTCTCTCTCGCCCCTCTCCTCCTCCCTCTCTTCCTCTCTCTCTCTCTCTCTCTCCCCTCACTCTCCCTCCATCTCTCTCTCTCCCTCCATCTCTCTATCTCCCTCCATCTTTGCCTCCCTCCCTCCCCCTCTTTCTACATCTATCAGTTCAATTCAATTTTCAATTTTAAACGTTATTGGCATGATGAAAAAAACTTGTTATATTGTCCAAAGTAGAAAAACATTTTGAAATGCATCAATATAAATACAAGTATGTATTTCCCCTTCTCTCTTCCTCTCTCTCTCTCTCTCTCTCTCTCTCTCCCTCTCTCTCCGTCTCTCTCTCCCCCTCTCTCTACCCCCCCCCTCTCTCTCTCTCGCTCCCTCTCCATCTCTCTCCCTCACTCTCTCCCTCGCTCCCTCTCCATCTCTCTCCCTCACTCTCTCCCCCTCCATCTCTATCTCTCCCTCTTTCCCTCCATCTCCCTCTCCCTCTCCCTCCCTCTCCCTCGTTCTCCATCCCTCTATCAATTTCAATTCAATTTTCAATTTTAAAACGTTATTGGCATGATAAAAAAAACATTGTTATATTGCCAAAGTATAAAACATATTTGAAATGCATCAATATAAATACAAGTATGTATTTCTCCCTCTCTCTTCCTCCATCTCTCTCTCCATATCTCCCTCTCTCTCTCCATCTCTCCCTCCCTCTCTCCCTCCCCCTCTCTCTCTCTCTCTCTCTTTTTTCCTCTATCGCTCTCTCCCTCTCTCTCCCTCTCTCCATCTCTCCCTCTCTCCATCTCTCTCTCTCCTTCTCTCTCTCCTTCTCTCCCCCCTCTCTCTCTCACTCTCCTTTCTCTCTCTCTCCCTCTCTCTCTCCCTCCATCTCTCCCTCCCTCCCTCCATCAGTCCCTCTCTCTCTCTCCCTCCATCTCTCCCTCTCACTCCATCTCTCCCTCCCTCTCTCTCTATCTATATCTCCCTCTTTCCCTCCATCTCTCTCTCCCTCTCTCTCCATCTCTCTCCCTCCCTCTCACCCCCTCTCTCTCTCCCTCCATCTCTCTCTCCCTCCCTCTCCCTCTTTCTCCATCCCTCTATCAATTTCAATTCATTTTTCAATTTTAAAACGTTATTGGCATGATAAAAAAAACATTGTTACATAGTCAAACTATAAAACATATTTGAAATGCATCAATATAAATACAAGTATGTATTTCTCCCTCTCTCTTCCTCCCTCCATCTCTCCCTCCATCTCTCTCTCCATCTCTCTCTCTCTCTCTCTCTCCCTCTCTCTCTCTCTCTCCCTCTCTCTCTCTTTCCCTCCCTCCCTTCCTCCATCTCTCCCTCCCTCTCTCCCTCTCTCTCCCTCTCCATCCCTCCATCTCTCTCTATCTCCCTCCCTCTACCTCTCTCCCTCCCTCCCTCCCTCTCTCTCTTTCTCCCTCCCTCTATCAATTTCAATTCAATTTTCAATTTAAAAACGTTATTGGCATGATAAAAAAAACATTCTTATATTGCCAAAGTATAAAACATATTTGAAATGCATCAATATAAATACAAGTATGTATTTCTCCCTCTCTCTTCCTCCATCTCTCTCTCTCTCCATATCTCCTTCTCTCTCTCTCTCCATCTCTCCCTCCATCTCTCCCTCCCTCTCTCTCTCCCTCTCTCTCTCCCTCTCTCTCTCCATCTGTCCCTCTCTCCCTCTCTCTCTCTCCATCTCTCCCTCTCTCCCTCCATCTCACCCTCTCTCTCTCTCCCTCCATCTCTCTCTCCCTCTCCCTCTTTCTCCATCCTTCTATCAATTTCAATTCAATTTTCAATTTTAATAATAATAAAAATAATAATAATAACTTTATTTATAGAGCACTTTAAAAACAACCACTGTTGCAACAAAGTGCTGTACATGACTAATCATGGACAAAAAATTATTACACGACAATAAAAACATTAAAGGAGAGAGTAAAAACAATAAAAAAAAACATTAAAAACACTAAAACAGGAGCAAAGTCTCATGCAGGGTCAAAAGCCAAGGAATAGACATGGGTTTTAAGACTGGTTTTGAAGATGGACAGTGAGGGGGCCTGTCTGATGTGCAACGGCAGAGTGTTCCATAACGCCGGAGCAGCAACAGAGAAGGCTCTATCCCCACTGAGCTTCCGCTTAGACCTCGGTACCTCCAGGAGCAGCTGATCAGCTGACCTGAGGCACCGGGCAGGAGCGTAGGGATGAAGCAGCTCAGAGAGGTAAGGCGGGGCGAGGCCATTTAAAGATTTAAAAATGAATAAAAGAGTCTTAAAATGAACTCGAAAGTACACTGGCTGCCAGTGGAGGGAGGCCAGAATTGGCGTTATGTGCTCCCTCTTTCGAGTTCCAGTTAAAAGGCGAGCAGCAGCATTTTGAACCAACTGGAGACGAGCCAGGGAAGATCAAGTAACTCCAAAATGGAGTGCGTTACAGTAATCCAGCCTAGACGTGATAAAGGCATGGATTACTGTTTCAAAATGCTGCCGCTCAAGAATGGGCTTCACCTTTGCCAGCTGCCTTAAATGAAAGAAGCTGGACTTACTACCGTGCCTATTTGATTATCTAATTTAAAATCACTGTCCATCTTAAAACCCAGGTTCAAAACTGTTGGCTTCACATACCGTGCCAGGGGACCCAAGTCAACAGGGGGAGGTTCACGGCAGCCATTGGGACCAAACACTATCACCTCTGTCTTCTGTTCATTAAATCCTAGAAAGTTTAGGGCCATCCAGGATTTAATGTCATCAAGACATAACAGAAGTGATTTGACAGAGAAAGCATCTTCCTTCCTCAGCGGCATATATAGTTGGCTATCATCAGCATAACAATGAAAAGAGATGCCATGCTTTCTAAGAATGGAACCCAGAGGAAGTAAGTACAGTGAGAAAAGCAGGGGCCCTAAAATTGAGCCCTGTGGAACCCCATATGACAGAGGAGCGGAGGAGGATTCAAAACCAGCAAGGCTTACACACATAGTTCTGTCTGCCAGATAAGACCTGAACCATCCCAGGGCACTGCCACAAATGCCCACTAGGTGCTGTAACCGAGATACTAAGAAAGTTATTGGCATGATAAAAAAACATTGTTATATTGCCAAAGTATAAAAAACATATTTGAAATGCATCAATATAAATACAAGTATGTATTTCTCCCTCTCTCCCTCTCTCTCCCTCCATCTCCCTCCATCTCTCCCTCTCCCCCTCTCTCTCTCTCCATCTCTCCCTCTCTCTCTCTCTCTCACCGTCCAGTGCAGGTCGCCTCCATCTTGGGCCGCGGTCTTACGTCATTTCCGGCATGAGACCGCCCCGCAGCTCGACCTGGCAGCCTGCGGGGCGGGCGACGTCATATCCGGGCCGATTTTTGCAATTAGCCCCCGCCATCTTGTTCCGCCATCTGCTTCCGGCTAAAGATCTGATTTTTGCTTCCGCATCCGCTCCCGTGTCTTCACTTTGGTCTTTGAGTTTGACCATGCCGTCCACATCTACGAGTGTTGCCCACTGCTCTGCGCTAAATTGTTCCAATCGCCAATGTAGGCGACCCGACTTATCTTTCTTCAGGTTCCCCGTTAAAGAGGAAAGGTAAGAGAACTTTTATTACTTATGTTGCATATAGAAAATCTTATTTTGCCTGTACAATCTCACTGTAGTTAGATCATAGAGCTCAGATAGTCGAGTCTTCATGGCAGCAAACTTGTAAAAATCTTTCTACCTCTCTGTTATTTAATGCAGAATAAGCACTCTGTTGTACAATGAGAATTTTATTCGGTCTGCACAAACTTTCAATATAGTTCAGACCTTAAAGCTGGGTGCTCCCCTTTGTCCCAGATACAGTCGTCTTCATGGCAGAATACTTGTAAAAATCTTTCTACCTCTATGTTATTTAATGCAGAATAAGCACATATTGACACTGAGAATTTTAGTGCCCCCTGATCCCTTTAGCCACAAGGGCCACATCTAACTACCTCTTAAATCTAGCTGATGAGCTGGCCTCAACTACCTTCTGTTGCAGAGAATTCCACAGATTCACCACTGTGTGTAAAAAAAAGATTTTCTCATCTCGGTCCTAAAAGATTCCCCCTTATCCATAAACTGTGACCCCTTGTTCTGGACTTCCCCAACATTGAGACTAACTTTCCTGCATCTAGCCTGTCCAACCCCGTACGAATTTTCTTCTCAGGAGCATTTCCCCCAATAGCACCCCTCAAGAGCTTTTTCTTTCTACCTCTGTTATTTAATGTAGAATAAGAACATATTGACTGCATGATATTTTCTGTAATTTCAGATGTCGACAGTGGGTGCAGAATACCCGCCGACATGATCTCCTACATCGAACTGCGGCGTATTTGTCACAGAACTGCCGTCTTTGTTCTGAGCATTTCGAACTTAGCCAGTTTTCCAACAAGCAGACCAAGAACAGGCTAGTTTGGGATGCAGTTCCAACGCTCTTTGACATCCCTAACCCTCCGAAACAACTGTATACTCAACGCAGGATACTTGAGAGGAATAATGAGAACCTTCCATCTTCACCGAAGCCTTCAAAGCAGCAAAGGGCCGACCATTCTTACTGCTTAGCTACGGACCAGATTCGTGAGAATGTTATTCAATTCACACCAGTTGTAAATCACAGAAGAGCTCTGAAGAAGGAAAGACAGCGTACTTTCCGCCTCAAGAAAAGGGTGCAACAGATGAAGAAATCAGCGAGAAGGGGAGCTACAGAAAGCTTGATCAGTTTAGATTTTTTACAAGAGCCAGTAAAGTCTTTTTTTGAATTACAATTGCGGAATGCACCAGGGCGTAGAAGCGCAAGAGGAAGACGATGGGATTATGCAGACAAGATACTTGCCTTATCCCTCTACCACAAGAGTCCCAGCACATATCAGCTGTACCAGAGCATATTCACACTTCCATCAATTTCATCGCTGCGTAGATGGTTGTGTAATGTCGAAGTAAGACCAGGATTTCCCACTAAGATCTTCGCGCTTTGGAAGGACAGGGTAGCAGGCATGTCAGAGAGTGATAGAGTCTGTATAGTCTCCTTTGATGAAATGAGTCTACGTACAGGCCTCTCGTACAATATTACAGAAGATTCAGTTGAAGGTTTTGAGGACTTTGGATCGCTAGGGAAGACGTCACGGCCTGCCAACCATGCTCTTGTTTTCATGGTTAGAGGCCTGTTTGGGAAATGGAAACAACCTGTGGGTTACTTTCTGTCGCGAGACTGCACAAGGGCGGACAAACTGCAAGCATTACTCAATGAATGCTTGCATAAGGTTAAGGCAATTGGACTACAGCCTAAGGCCGTGGTTTGTGACCAAGGCCCAAGCAATGTTCGGTTGTACAACAACTTGGGTGTGACAGAAAAACATCCTTTCTTCTTCCACGGGGGAGCCAAGATCTTTTGCCTGCATGACCCGCCACACTTGCTAAAAAACACGAGAACAAATTTGGAGAAGTATGTTTTTGAGGTAACAGGAGAGGATGGCGGAAAGAAACATATCAAGTGGGCACATATTCGCGCATTTTATGAAATGGATTCAGTTTCCCGTTAGGAAAGGCCATAAACTGACCAGAGCCCACTCTGCTCTGAACAGCTTCTCCAAAATGAGAGTCAACAAAGCAGCGCAGGTGCTCAGTCATTCGGTGTCAACAGGCATGTTAACCTATTCAACTATGGGACGGTTGCCTGGGGGTGCTGCTTATACTGCGGATTTCATTGCAATGATAGATGGACTGTTTGATGCATTTAACGGCAGGTGTCAAGACAATAAAAAAATTGAGCAGGCCCATGTCTGAAAAATCGGCGCATTGGTCATTCTTTGAATCATGCCTGCCTGTACTGCAAAGCTTAAAAGTGCTTGGAGCGAAAAATGTATTGTTTGTCAAAGGATGGCGGCTTGCAATTTCTTGCATTACACAGCTGTGGCAGCACGTAAAGGAAAATACAGACGCTTGTTTCATGCTCACATCCAGGGTTAATCAGGATGTAATTGAGAATTTATTCGCGACCATTCGACGAAAGGGCGGATTCCGAGAAAACCCATCAGCAAAGGAATTTCACTGTGCTTTAAGAATGGTCATGGTAGCCGAACTGATAAAGCCATCTCTAAGTGCAAACTGTAAACCTGATGATGCTAAATTTCTCTTATCACTGCAAACACTGACAAAAGACAGAGTCAAGAAACCATCTCCATCTATCTCCCATCACAATAGGGCACAACAGAACACTGTATTTTGCAGCACGTCACTTGATCTCCCGGAAGAGAACACACTGGTTTACATCGCAGGCCACATCTGCCGTAGATTCCTCACCCCACATGAACTGATCTCAAAATGTCACATATGCAGAGAAGTTCTGCTACGACCTGATACAACCTTAGTTGATCCTGCCCTCATATTCATCCACCATAAGGCATATGACACATCGACATCAGACTTCGGCTCCCTGATGGTGCCTTCAGAACAGTTTCTCGCATTCTGTCAGGTGTGCGAGAAAGTGTTCCGCACAGAATTCGACAATGCTAACATGACCAGGAACAACATCTCCAATCTAATAAATACAGCGATACACAATACTATGGAATACAAGGACATGAACTTATGCTGCCAGAGAGTCAAGGCGCGAATTGTAGCTATCTTTGTCAGTGTCCGCATACATTATGGACTCAAATTGAAGAATAGAGACCTGCAGGACCTGACCATTAAAAGGAAGTGTAAGAAAGTTCTAAAAGTGACGCATAAGTAAAGTACATGATGTCAAATGATTTATTGATGAAATGTCAGAAATAAAGTGTTGACCATTGATTAGTATTATGAGTTATTTAAAATTGAGTGGGTTGGTGCAATATACTGCTAATGTGCCGTTATGAGATATTCACATTAAAATCTCACCATGTATGACAGAATGAAAGGTGTTATCCTTGCTTGTTTATGGATCTTGCCTTTGAATTATTAAATTTGGGTTAGTGCAATGTTGGTTCCATGTGCTGCTAATGTATCAGATATTCCATGTTAAAAAGACAAATAAATCACAATAAAAGCGAAAAGATGCCCATGTTCCTTCCACAGCGTGCGGGGGAGCCTGACCCGGATCAGCACGGCCAAAACACCAGAGTGAAGCTGTGGGGAGGTTTACAATTTTTTACAATGTTTATTATTTAATGTCCCTTATCTGGTCTGAAATAAAGTTCAACATTGGATATAAAAATCAGAATAAATATAATTTTGTGTGTTACATGATTATATACATCTATATCACATTCATGTATGTGTGTTCCTTCCAGCACAATCTAGTCAGTTGTATGCTCGCTGAATAAAACCATCCTTAAGTTATACATCATTTATATATCTTGCTTAATCAAATATAATTTTGTGAAATTCTACAATTAGATAACCCCACCATTACAGACCGATCTCATTCCACTCTCTGGTTATTGGGAAGACCAGACCCCGTTTATTGTGGAGAAACAACTCCATAGAAAAAAGAAAATAAGCACAAAAACTTCAAGTAACATTTCAGGGCTAGAGTAACTGTAATCTTCATATTGCTATTATTTTCCCAAATAGTGCAGATGTGAACAGTGTGATTACATTAATGTGATTAGATGAATGAATTACAGAGTGCAAGTGTAATACAAAATCAACTCAAACACAGCATATGAGCCATTAAAAAGAACTGATTTTAAAAACATTAAAGCAAATTACCAGAGGCAAAATTTATAAACATTTTTTTCTTTAACAAGAATTAAGAGAATTATGAACTAACATAATTATGAATCTAACCCTATGTCACACACAAAAACTTCCCCGCAACGTTGATTACCCTGCTAGTCTGGTCAGTTCGGCTAGGTTCCGGTTTACACAAAATCTACTCAAACACAGCCTATGAACCATTTAAAAAGAAATTATTTAAAAAACATTAAAAAAAACACTATTACCAGAGTCAAATTTTATTCTTGACAAGAATTAACAGAGGTGAGAACTAACAGAATTACACCTAAGATCCTATAACTCTGCTATAAGATTACATTGGATTACATTGCGAGTCGGGTCGGTAGGATCAGGTTACTAAAATGGGCGAAGAAAAACGCCCAGGATTCCCTCCGTAGCGTACTACACGTCAGCCCATTGTATTTCGCAGGAGTAGCCTATCTTGCTCCGCTATTAGATCTTTGGCTGGGACTGGCGGGCGACGTCATATCCGGGCAGAGTTAGGCCGCCCCGCAGCTTGCGGGGCAACGGGGCCCTGGGGCCGTGAAGTGTGTTTTAGAAGGAACTGTGTGCAGCAGATGCTGGAAAATGGAAAGTAGACAAAAAATGCTGGAGAAACTCAGCGGGTGCAGCAGCATCTACGTGGAGTCTGAAGGAGGGTCTCGGCCCAGAAACGTTGCACTGTCTCCTTCGCATAGACAATAGGTACAGGAGTAGAGGCCATTCCGCCCTTCGAGCCTGGACCATTCACCATTCAATATGATCGCGGCTGATCATCCAACTCAGTATCCTGTACCTGCCTTCTCTCCATACCCCCTGATCCCTTTAGCCACAAGGGCCACATCTAACTCCCTCTTAAATATAGCCAATGAACTGTGTGGCCTCAACTATCTTCTGTGGCAGAGAATTCCACAGATTCACCAGTCTCTGCGTGTGTGAAAAAAATGTTTTTCTCATCTCGACTTCCCCCTTATCCTTAAACTGTGTGTGTGGCCCCTTGTTCTGGACTTCCCCAACATCGGGAATAAACTTCCCTACCCCCTCCAGCTCACTCAGGTACTGCCAGGTCTTGCCACACACGTCGCACTCATAACGCTTCTCCTTGTTGTGCCCCATCATCCGCTTCTCCTTGTTGTGCCCCGTGGTCCTCCATTGAAGCTCAGCCCCTTGAAGCTCAGCCCGCACACCGAGCAGATGGGGGGCTCACCGGCACCCTATCTGCCCTCAATGGCCGCTCACGTCCCCGTCTCTCCGTCCACAGCAACGGCTCCTAAACCCTGCAGGAAGGGAATACAGAGGGTCAACAAGCTGGTAAACAGGACATTACTAGCACATATTGAGTGTGTTTATGGCGGAGGAAACCGTTATATAATTCTGCGCGGCACACTGGCGCAGCGGTACAGTTGCTGCCTCACTGCCAGAGACCCGGGCTCGATCCTGACTACGGGTGCTGTCTGTGCGGAGTTTGTACGTTCTCCCTTTAACCTGCGTGGGTTTTTACTCCGTGTGTTCCGGTTTCCTCCAACATTTCAAAGACGTTCGGGGTTGTAGATTAATCGGCCTCCGCAAAATTGCTGAATTATCCCTACAGTGCATGGGATAGTGCTAGTGTACGGGGTGATCGCTGGTCGGCACGGACTCCGTGGGCCGAAAAACCTGTTGTTTCCGCGCTGCACCTCTAAACTAAACTAAACTAAACCAAAGAAGGGTGTCGACCCAAAACGCCACCCATTCCTTCTCTCCACAGATGCTGCCTGACCCACTGAGTTACTCCAGCACTTTGTGTCTATCTTCTCCACAGATGCTGCCTGACCCGCTGAGTTACTCCAGCACTTTGTCATAGAGTCATAGAGTGATACAGCGTTGGAAAGAGGTCCTTCGGCCCAACTCGTACCCGCACTCCTAGATCGCTCGGCTCCACACATTCCGCCAGGCTCAGAGTTGTACTGAGTCCCAGTGAGACCACACCTGGAGTATTGTGTGCTGTTTTGGTCCCCTAATTTGAGGAAGGACATTCTTGCTATTGAGGGAGAGCAGTATAGGGTTACAAGGTTAATTCCCGGGATGGCGGGACTGTCATATGCTGAGAGAATGGAGCGGCTGGGCTTGTGCGGTGGAGTTTAGAAGGATGAGAGGGTATCTTATTGAAACATAAGATTATTAAGGATTTGGACATGCTAGAGGCAGGAAACATGTTCCCGATGTCGGGGGATTTCAGAACAAGGGGCCAAAGTTTAAGAATAAGGGGTAAGCCATTTAGAACGGAGACGAGGAAACATTTTTTCTCACGGAGAGTTGTGAGTCTGTGGAATTCTCTGCATCAGAGGGGGGTGGAAGCCGGTTCTCTGGATACATTCAAGAGAGAGCTAGATAGGGCTTTTAAAGAGAGCGGAGTCAGGGGATATGGGGGAAGGGAGGAACGGGGTACTGATTCGGGATGATCAGCCATGATCACATTGAATGGTGGTGCTGGCTCAAAGGGCCGAATGGCCTACTCCTGCACCTATTGTCTATTGCCCCAGAGCCCCGCCATTCACAGTGAAGATCCTGCCCTGGTTTGACTTCCTAAACTGCAACACCCTCCCCACCCGCAAACGATCTGACCTCCTCCCTGTGGCTCCCTGCCCCTTACCCCTGCCGCCTCCTGCTCCTTACCTCTCTCCTCCCCCCTCCTCCCCACCCTCAAACATTGTGAACCCCCACCAGGCTCCCTACCCCCTTCACTTGACACGTCTCTCTCCACCCCCCCCCCCCAGTTCCCTGCCCCCCCATTCATATCCCTCGGCACCAAACCCACTCCCCCTTGGATCCCTCCCCCCTCCCTTTGCTCCCTGCTTCCCCACACTACTCACTTCACCCCTTTTTCCAACCCCCAGCCTCTCACCCCCTCCCTCCCGCAGACTGTCTTCTCTCTCTCTCTGACCCTCTCCCCTTATTCCTGCCCCTCTCAGCCCCCCACCGCTCAGATATTCTCTCTTCCCTCTCCCCTCCGAACTCTCTCATCAACTCCCCCCCTCTCTCTCTCCCTCCCTTCTCTCTCTACCCCTCTATCTCTCTCCATCTCTGTCTCTCTACCCCCTCTCACTCTCTCTCTACTCAATCCATCTCTCTCCCTGCCCACTCTCTCTCTCTCTCTCTCTCTCTCTCTATCCCTTTCTCTCTCTCCACACCCTCTCCCTCTCTATCCCCTTCTCTTTCCATCTCTCCCTCCCCACCCTCTCTCTCTCTATGCCCTTCTCTCTCTCCATCTCTCCCATTCTCTCTCCTCTTTCTCCCCCCCAATCGTTCTCTCTCTCTCCCCTTTCCCCTCTCTCTCTATCCCATTCTCTCTCTCCATCTCTCCCTTTCCACCCTATCTCTCTCTTTATCTCCTCTCTCTCCATCTCTCCCTTCCCACCCTCTCTCTCTCTATCTATCCCCTTCTCTCTTTCTATCTCTCCCTCCCCACCCTCTCTCTCTCTCTATCCCATTATCTCTTTCCATCTCTCCCTCCCCACCCTCTCTCTCTCTCTCTCTCTATACCCTTCTCTCTCTCCAACTCTCCCCACCCTCTCTATCCCCTTCTCTCTTTCCATCCTCCCCATCCTCTCTCTCTCTATCCCCTTCTTTCTCTCCCTCCCCCCTCTTTCCCTCTCTATCCCATTATCTCCTTCCATCTCTCCCCACTCTCTCTCTCTCTCCCTATATATATATCCCCTTCTCTCTCTCTCCATCCCTATCCTCTCTCTCTTTATCCCCCTCTCTCTATCCCCTTCTCTCTTTCCATCTCTCCCTCCCCACCCTCTATCTATCCCCTTCTCTCTCTCTATTTATCCTTCTCCACCCTCTCCCTCTCTCTCTATCCCCTTCTCCCTCCATCTCTCCCTCCCCACCCTTTCCTTCTCTCTATCCCCTTCTCTCTCTCCATCTCTCCCCACACCCTCTCCCCCTCTCTCTCTATCCCCTTCTATCTCTCCACCTCTCCCTCCCCACCCTCTCTCTCTCTCTATCCCTTTCTCTCTCTTTCTCTCCATCTTTCCCTCCCCAACCTCTCTCTCTCTCTCTCGGTCTCTCCTTCCTCGCAATCTCCCTCTCTCTCTCTACCCCCCTTTCCCTATCGCTCTATCCCCTTCTCTCTCTCCATCTCTCCCTCCCCGCCCTTTCTCTCTCCCTATCCCCTCACTCTCTCTCCATCTCTTCCTCCCCAACCACCCTCTCTCGTTCTCTCATTCCTCGCAATCTCTCTCCCTCTCTTTTTCTCCCCCTCCCTTCTCGTTCTCTCACTTTCTCCCCCTCTCTTTCTCTCTCTCTCCCTCCCTCTATCTTTCGCTCTCTCTGTTCTCACTCTCTCTCCCCCCCTCTCTCTCTCCCCTCCCTCCATCTCTCTCTCTTTCTCACTCCCTCTCTCTCACCGTCCAGTGCGGGTCGGCTCCATCTTGGGCCGTCGTAGCCGTCATTTCCGGGCTGAGGCCGCCCCGCAGCCTGCGGGGCAACGGGACCGGGGGCTCTCCGCGACGTCATTTCCGGGATGATGCCCCTCTCTCCCCCCTCCCTCTAGAATCTTTCAGCGGGGCGGCTCAGCCCGGAAATGACGCAAGTTACGGGGCGGCCTCAGCCCGGAAATGAGGCCTCTGCCCTAAGATGGAGCCGACCCGCACTGGACGGTGAGAGAGAGGGAGCGAGAAAGAGATGGAGGGAGAGAGAGAGAGATAGAGGGAGGGAGAGAGAGGGAGGGAGAGAAAGTGAGACGGAAAAAGAGAGAGAGAGAGGGGGAGGGAGGGTGAGAGGGGGAGGGTGGGAGAGAGAAAGGGAGGAGAAAAAGAGAGATCTTTCTTTCCCTCTCTCGTTCTTGTCTGATTTTCTCTCTCCTCTGTCTTTCTTTCTCTCTCTCTTCGCTCTCTTTTCCTTCTCTCCCTGTGCTCTCTCTCTCGCGTGCTGTCTCGCGCTCTTTTTTTTGCGAGCTTCTCCTTTCTTCTGCTCCCCCTTCTCTCTCTTTCTTTCTCTCTCTCTCTTTTCTTGCTCCTCTCTCTTTTGCGCGCTTTCTCGCGCTCTCTCCCTTTTTCTCCCCTCTCTCTCTCTTTCTTCTCTCTCTCGCTCTCTCTCTTTCCTTCTTTCTCTTCTCTCGTGGTGCTTTCTCTCTCTCGTTCTTTCGGTGCGCCCCTCTCTCTTCTCTCTCTCTTCTTTCTCTCTCTTGTCGCCTTCTCTCTTTTCTTCCTGTCTCTCTCTTTTCTTCGTTCTCTCTTCGTTTTCTTTCGCTCTCTCTTTCTTTTCCCTCTCATCTCTTTGTCTCTCGCGCTCCCCTTATGGGTCACCGCTGGCCGCTCGCTCTCGCTTGGCTGGTCCTCGAGCCCTATTTCTGGTCGCGCTCTGCTCCGTCTCTGGTGTCTCCCTCTGAGGGGAGAGTGAGGGAGAGAGATTTAAAATGTTAAATCTTTTCTTAAATGGATAGATGTTTAGATCTAGTAATTGAATTTTGTAATTAGCTACAATTGGGTAACTAACTAATTATATGCTTTAATTTCAGGTCATCCAAGTAAGATTGTTTCATATTTGTTTCAGAATGCTTCAATCTATAGGGAGGTTTCACGGCAGTCGGGTCACGACCCATGACCCGTACTGTTGCTACGCTACTCCAAATGGATTACACGCGATGAACTGCAGGTAGGCACTTACCATTGTTTCCAGCGTAGCGGGCCCGTTAAAACCCGCCGAAAATGTCAATTTTTGCGCTGTAAATAATTATGGAAATCGGGATAAGCGTGTGAGACATTTAGCCTACTTCAGAATTCCAAAAGTGAGGCGAAATGACGGTAGATAGAAAAGAGAGCTGAAGGGACAACAACAGACAGAGTGCTTGGCAAACATTGGCCGTTTGCTCACTGTATTTCATCAAGTAAGGCATTTGTGTTTTTTCTTGATTCCTTTGGCATCTAAAAAGTTTCAGAAGTGATAAATCTGGCCGTAATTTTTTTAAATCGCCCATGGTTCCCAAGTGGGTTTTTACATACAAAATGAAAACACATCTGAAGAAAAATTTACAGCCAGATTTATCACCACTGAGAATTTTTAGATACCAAAGGAATCAAGAAAAAACACAAATAATGTCTTACTTGATGAAATGCTGAAAAAGCTACTTTTCTTAACTACTAAACCAGGTTCGCTTCTTAATAAACAGACACCACACAAACTGTTTGGTAGACCAGTTCAAAACTTTACTTATTATCGGCCGATGGAAGGGAGCGAGAATTCCAGCTAAGTGACCAATGTAGACACTCGACTGTCCTCGGACCACTTCTTTGAACAACAGAATTACATTGCATTAAATAGGGTTTTTTTTGTCCCCTTAGACATTAGTCATGGTCAGAGGTACAGGAAAAGGTTTCCACAGAATGCATCACATTAAAGGCATTTTGTTTACATAGTACAAGATAACATTGGCCATTTGGTTTACGACATTTTATCTTTCTACTTCCCTGGTTCCTCTCTCGTCACTTCGTCCTTCATAAACATTGGCCATTTGGTTTATGCCATCTTACTCCAAAGAGATGACTCTAGCTGTTTTCTCTCTTCCTTTCTCTGTCACCTCTTCCCCCATAACATTGGCCATTGGTTTACGGCATCTTACTTCAAAGAGATCTCTCTAGCTTCTCCTCTCTGCTTGTCACTTGGGAGACAATGTTATAGGATTTATTATCTCACACACCGCAACCTGAGGCAAGCCTAATTTGACAATAAATATAAGCTGTAAGCTAGCCCAGAAGCCAATTTAATATCTTCTTATATTTTTAACTAAAATTCGGCTTCATCAATGCAGTGAGCAAATGCGATAATTCGATAATTCCCAATTTTTTTCAATGTTTACCAAGCACTTTAGCTGCTGTAGTCCCTTCAGTTCTCGCTTCTCTTTACCTTCATTTCGCTTCACGTTTGGAATTCTAAAGTTGGGTACATGTCTCTCACACTGACCCCGACTCCCACAATTTTTTTCAGCGCAACAATTCAACATTTTGGTGCGTTTTAACAGGTAGGAATGTACGCGTTTCTCGCATTTATAACATATACCGGAAGTGACGGATGTCTTCCAGTTGGATTTAGCGGCTCCTTGCATCGAGCTCTATGACCTTCCGTGCAACCTCCCTATATATCTCTATCTATCTCTCTCTCTCTCTCTCTCTCTGTCTCTCTCTCTCTCTCGCTCTATCCCTCTCTCTGCATCTATCTATCTCTCGCTCTATAAATATATCTCTCTATCTCTATCTATCTCTCTCTATATATATATTTATCTCCATATCTCTCTATCTCTCTAGCTCTATCTATCTCTCTCTATATATATCAATTCAATTCAATTCAATTTAAAAACTTTATTAGCATGATAAAAAATACAATGTTATATTGCCAAAGTATAAAACATGACATACATATTAAAAATGCATAAGTATAAATACAAGTATACAGTGCATGGATAGATATGTCCCTGTACATAAACTTGCAATAGGCCTATAGCCCTTTATTGATTGCTACACGTTCTTGCAGGTGTAAGCAGTACAACACAATAGCAAGTTTAGCAATTCAATATTAATTTCTTAGTGTCAGTTAATGTCAATTATTGTGTGCGTACATATGTGCATGTTGGTCATTCACCGTCTCTCAGGTTATGGCATGCTGTTACGTATTGTGCACCAAGATGTGCCGTATTTCCTTCCTATCTCTCTATCTCCCTCTCTCTCTCTCTCTCTCTCTCTCTATATATATATATATATATATCTATCTATCTATATTACTAAAAGTCTGATCTTGACCACTTCCTGTTGTTCTGTATATTAATTTTAGAAAATACGCTGCCACTTACGGCCGTAATTTTTGGCTATCTTACTCAGAGTCCTCCTCCGCTGTGCAGGACAAGAGGGTTTTTCCCATTGATGACACATAAAAGAGTTATTAGTGTTTAAAAAAATTGAGATTCTCTCTCCTGAAGGCCATGCCCTTTTCGGAGGGACTATATAACATGGAAGTGTTGAGTGCCTCAGTCGGTGTCTGCAAGATGGGGGAGCGAGAGGGTCACGTCTCTCAGTCTGAGCTGTGAGTGACACTGAACACATGTCTACTAAATTGTGAGTGGTTTTACTGACCTGTCAGTGCCCTTAATGTGGTTTGAAAATATAGTTTGTAAATGCTAAAGCTGTGTTGCCTTTGGTTTGTAAATGCTAAAGCTGTGTTGCCTTTGGTTTGGAAATGCTAAAGCTGTGTTGCCTAATTAAAGTTGCCTTGCCTAATTAAAGGCGCCTTGCCTTCGATATAATTAAAAGTCTAATCTTGACCACTTCCTGTTTGCCCTTTATATTGATTTTAGAAAAAAATGTTGGCCATCTTACTCGGAGTCCCCCTCCGCTCATTAGGTGCCGAGGATTATTCCCATCGATGAAAAATATAACAGTTATTAGTGTTTAAAACATGTTGAGATTCTCTTTCCTATCAATCACACCATGAAGGCCACGCGCCCTTCTGGTGGGAGGAGTGAGGAACTGTAAAACCCAGAAGTGTGCGAGTGGCTCGGTCTCTGCAAGAGGGAGGAGGGAGAGGTCATGACTCGCTGTCTTTAGTGGTCTTGCACCCTGCTTGAAATTGTATGAAACTGCACTTGAATTTGGTGGCCTTGCACCCTGCTTGAAGTGGTAAGAAACTGCACTTGAATTTGGTGGCCTTGCACCCTGCTTGAAATGGAATTCCAAGGAATAGCCGTGAGTCAACTGCCAGCCCACCAGCCGTGAGTGAGTGAGCTACCAGCACAACAGGCTTGGGTGACTGAGCCGCCAGTCCAAGAATCTATTCAGCCCCCAATGTCCATACTAGCCCTCTGGAAACCAGTTCAGCCCACAGCACCCATACTAGCGCTCCAGAAAGCCCCCCCACTGGCCACCAATACTGGAATTGGCGGAGAGGTGGAATATTGCATTGGGGGACCAGCCCTCCCGTGTGATGCTGGGACCCAACGGTATATTTTTATTTATCACCCTTTCTCTATATATATATATCTCTATCTCCCTCTCTCTCTATCTCCATCTCTCTATATATATATATATACATATCTATCTCCCTCTCTATCTCTACTGTTCGTTCTCTCTCTCTCTCTCTCTCTC